>NC_143056.1:50907500-51072222 GCF_052426305.1 Pelodiscus sinensis | reverse complement strand
TAAAATTACAAATTATTCCTTGCAAAGCCAAACAATCTTAACAAGTGATAAAAGTATTTAAGAAAAGAGAGCTACAAATGTTTCTGGCTTCAGCTCCCACTCACATTTGTCATGCCTTTTTCCACTAGATTAAAGAGCTCTTAATAACCTTATTTTCTTCCTGTTTACCACAGAGCCCAGGGTCCAGCCTGATCCTGAATGTCTACACTGCAATTTTATGAGCCTGCAGCCTGAGGGCACAAGTCAGCTGACTCTTATTTCACTGTAGACATTGCAAGTCCAAGTCTTTAATTGCATAGCCTTTTCTCCAGCCCTGTGATAATTTGTTAGCTCGTCTTCATCCTTTCTAGTTTTTCCAACATCCCTTTTAAAAACTGCACGCAGTCTTCTAGTTTATACAACCAAAGACTATATTAGTCCCTTTTGCCATGGAATTACATTTGAAGTTCAGATAGTGACACCTGCCTACCATAAATGCTTCATCCTTAATGCAACAATTCTCCCCATTGCAAAGAACTGCAAGCTTACCATCTCTTTCAACTGCTCTCTTCCCTTAAGTCTACCAACAACATAAATCCTGACAATTCTTCCAGAGTATGACAAGTCTTCCTTCTCTCCATTCCCAATACATAAATTTGTCCTACCTTGGCTATGACAACCTCTTCTCAGGCTTTTCAGTCTCTTACTGTATCCTTTTCAATCTGTCCTAAATACTACGGCTGAAATTTTATTTGCCATTCCAACTGTGATCCAGCCTCTTCTTCAGTAACCTTCGCTTGTTACCAGTTACTTTCTGCTTCAAATAAAACTGTTTCTTTTGTCCTTCAAAGACAAGTCCTAGCGAACAGGGACTGCTAACAGGGAGTTTGGAGAGGGAGTTCTCCTGGTGAAGGAGGACGCTAATACAGGACTCAAGTGAAGTGGCTGTCTGTAGTGTGTGTTTGAGGGTTTCTTGCTGTTTGCTGAGCTTGTGTTTAGCAGGTGGGTGGGTGTGTGTTCCCACCACCTGTCCGCAGAGTGTATGCTGTGGCTGACATGTGGAAGCTGTAAGCTTCTAATCAGGGTTTGAAATCTAGAAGCCTCTGCTCATTGGTTGAGCCTTAATCAAGGGGAGGGGCTATCAGGCAGTCCAGGGCTTTATAAAGGAGTGAGTCAGCGACCAGAAACTGCTAACAGGGAGTTTGGAGAGAGAGTTCAGAAGGGGAGTGGGAAGGGGCGAGATACACTCACCATTCTTTAAAATCTTTCACTACACTCCTGCCCCTCAAGGAGGCATTTAACAACAACTGAGGAATCTCTCAGAAGTAACGCAGGTATGGATAGCAATCGGTCTGCTGTTGTGTACATGCCATGTTTGTCTTCCTCCCAGAAGAAAGAAGGGATTTCATCTGCACTAAGAGCAAGCTGGTCGCCATTTTGGAAGAAAAAATTAGAGGACTTAAGGCCCAAATATCAACCCTACGTTCCATCAGAGAAGATGAAGACTTCCTTGATAGAAGGCAGAGTTTAATCCTGCAGGCACAGCAGGCTGAACAAACAGTCGGGGCAGTACAGGACAAGGAAGAGAACTGGCAGCATGTAACCTCTAGAAGAAGGTGGCCAACTCAGGTATCCCCCATTCACGTAGAGGTAAGTAACCGCTTTCGGCTCTCTCCATAGGCACTGCGGTGGAGAATGCTTTGGCAGGGACCACTCTGGGAAGAAATCAGAAGGGAACACCGTCTACTGGAAGGCACTGGATGCATAGTCCTAGGGATGGGGGTTCCGCGACCACCACCTCCAAAAGAAGATGGGTGGTGGTGGTCGGGGACTCCCTCCTAAGAGGGACTAAGTCACCCATCTGCTGTTCCGACCTGCAATCTCGAGAAGTGTGCTGCTTACCGGGAGCTCGCATTCAGGATGTGACAGAGTCTTCCAAAAGCGATTAAATCTTCAGATCGCTACCCCTTCCTGCTTCACCATGTAAGAACTAACGATACGGCCAGGAATGACCTTGAGCACGTCACAGCAGATTATGCTGGGAAGAAGGATCAAGGAATTTGAAGCACAAGTGCTGTTCTCGTCCATCCTTCTGGTTGAAGGAAAAGGTCCACGTAGGGATCGTCAAATTGAGGAAGTAAATACGTGGTTGCAATGGTGGTGTCGGAGAGAGGGATTTGGTTTCTTCGACCATGGGACTCTGTTCCGGGCACAAGGATTGCTAGGAAGAGATGGGATCCACCTAACCAAGAGAGCAAAGAGCATCTTTGCGGGCAGGCTTCCAAACCTAGCAAGGAGAACTTTAAACTAGGTTCGTTGGGGGATGGTGACCAAAGCCCTGAGGTAAGTGAGGAAGAAACACAAGGAGGAATGAAAAACAAAGGAGTACCCCTGACTAACGGAGAAGGTAGGGCGATCAACTGGCTATCTAAGGTGTTTGTATACAAACGCAAGAAACCTGGGAAACAAACAGGAAGAATTACAAGTCCTGGTCCAGTCAAAGAACTATGATATGATAGGAATAACAGAGACTTGGTGGGATGACTCGCATGTCTGGAGCACTGTCATGAAACGGTATAAGCTGTTCAGGAAGAACCAGTGGAGAAGAAAAGGAGGAGGAGTTGCACTGTATGTAAGAAAGCAGTATGACTGCTTGAAGCTCCAGTATTCAGAGGGAGAAAAGACTGTTGAGAGTCTATGAGTTAAGTTTAGAGGTGGAAGCAAGAGAGGTGATGTTGTGGTTGGTGTTTGCTATAGATCACCAGATCAGGTGGATGAGGTAGATAAGGCTTTCTTTTGACAACTGAGAGAAGCTTTCAGATCACTAGCCCTGGTTCTCATGGGGGACTTTAGTCACCCCCACATCTGCTGGGAGACCAATACAGCTGTACACAGACCATCCAGGAAGTTTTTGGAGAATGTTGGGGATAACTTCTTGGTACAAGTACTGAAGGAACCAACCAGGGGCCATGCACAGCTTGACCTGCTGCTCACAAACAGGGAGGAACTAGTAGGGGAAGTAGAGGTGGGTGACAACCTGGGAAGCAGTGATCATGAGATGGTAGATTTCAGGATCCTGACCAAAGGAAGAAAGGAGAGTAGCAAAATACACACCCTGGACTTCAGAAAAGCAGACTGACTCTCAGAGAACTTATGGGCAGGATTCCCAGGGATGCTTCCATAAAGGGGAAAGGAGTCCAGGTGAGCTGGCAATATTTTAAAGAAGACTTATTAAAGACACAGGAAGAAACCATCCCGATGTGCTGCAAGAAAAACAAATATGGTAGGGGACCAGATTGGCTTACCAGGGACATCCTTGGTGAGCTTAAACACAAAAAGGAAGCTTACAAGAAGTGGAAGAAGGATGACTAGGGAGGAGTATAAATATATTGCTCAAGAATGCAGGGGACTTATCAGGAAGGCGAAAGTGCAATTGGAATTGCAGCCAGCAAGGCACCTGAAGGGTAACAAGAAAGGTTTCTACAGGCATGTTAGCAATAAAAGGGTGATCAGAGAGGGTGTGGGGCCCTTATTGGATAAGGGACATAACCTCAGATGATGTGGTAAAAGCTGAAGTACTCAATGCTTTCTTTGCCTCTGCCTTCACAAACAAGGTCAGCTCCCAGACAAATGCACTAGGCAACGCAGTATGGGAAGGAGGTGGTCAGCACTTGGTGCGGAAAGAACAAGTCAGGAACTATTTAGAAAAGCTAAACATACACAAATCCATGGATCCGGATTTTATGCATCCGAGGGTACTGAGGGAGTTGGCAAATGTTATTGTGGAGCCTTTGGCCATTATCTTTGAAAACTCCTGGAGATTGGAAGGTCACAGATGTTTGGAATAAAGCAAATGTAGTGCCCATCTTTAAAAAATGAAAAAAAGACAATCCAGGGAACTACAGACCAGTCATCCTCACCTCAGTCCCTGGAAAAATCATGGAGGGGATCCTCAAGGAATCCATTATGAAGCACTTGGAAGAGGGGAAGTTATCAGGAATAGTCTACATGGATTCACAAAGGGCAAGTCGTGCCTGACCAATCTGATTAGCTTCTATGATGAGGTTACTGGCCCTGTGGATATGGAAAAGTCGGTGGATGTGATCTACCTTGACTTTAGCAAAGCTTTTGATATGGTCTCCCACAATATTCTTGGCAGCAAGTTAAGGGAATATGGATTGGATACATAGACAGTAAGATGGATAGAAAGCTGTCTAGACTGTTGGACCCAAGAAGTAGTGATTAACAGCTCAATGTCAGGTTGGCGGTCGGTTTCTAGCAGAGTGCCCCAGGGATCTGTTCTAGGACTGGTTTTGTTCAACATCTTTATTAATTAACTGGATGAGGGAATGGATTGCACCCTCACCAAGTTTGCAGATGACACGAAGCTAGGGGGAGAGGTAGATACGCTGGAGGGCAGGGATAGGGTCCAGAGTGATCTGGACAGATTAGAGGATTGGGCCAAAAGAAAACAAGGTTCAGCAAGGCAAGTGTAAAGTCCTGCACTTGGTCCTGCATTGTTACAGGCAGGGGACCGACTGACTAAGTAGTAGTTCTGCACTAGTAGTTCTGCAGAAAAGGACCTGGGTATTACAGTGGATGAGAAGCTGGATATGAGTCAACTGTGTGCCCTTGTAGCCAAGAGGGCTAATGGCATATTAGGGTGCATTAGAAGGAGCACTGCCAGCAGATCTAGAGAACTGATTATTCCTCTTTATTCGGCTTTGGTGAGGCCACATCTGGAATATTGTGTCCAGTTCTGGGTCCCCCACTGTAGAAAGGATGTGGACGCATTGAGAGGGTCCTGCAGAGGGTGACCAAAATGACTAGGGGGCTGGAGCACATGACCTATGAGGAGAGATAGAGGGATTTGGGTTTTAGTCTGCAGAAGAGAAGAGTGAGGGGGGATTTGTTAGCAGCCTTAAACTTCCTGAAGGAGGTTCCAAAGAGGACAGAGAAAGGCTGTTCACAGTAGTGACAGATTGCAAAGAAGCAGCAATGGTCTCAAGTTCCAGTGGGAGAGATCTAGGTTGGATATTAGGAAAAACTGTTTCACTAGGAGGATGGTGAAGCACTGGAATGGGTTACCTAGGAGGTGTTGGAATCTCCATCCCTAGAGGTTTTTATGTCTCGTCTTGACAATGCCCTGGCTGGATTGATTTAGTTGGAATTGTTCCTGCCCTGGGTAGGGGGCTGGACTTGATGACTCCTGAGGTCTCTTCCAGCTCTATGATTTTATCATTCTATGATCTCTAAACTAAGTCTCTGAACTAGCTCTTTTCTAGTCTTTTGCTAGACATCATTTCTGGTCCTTCTCCCAGAAGGGACACAATCAGGCAACTACTGTGCTACGCATTGCACAAACTTAATATTCTTTGACTTCTTCCCAAACAGCATCCCAAAGTCAGAGCACTCTCCCTTAGCCTGTCATATTTCACCCTTCCTTCTCCTCTAAGTCCCTTGCTAAAATACACTTTTTTAAATATCTGTAAATCTTACCTTGCCTTACAAAGGAGAAAATATTTAAAAGGCCAAAGCAAAAAATCATGGAACTTCTATGCTAAAATTCTGTTCAATCGCTTTGCTTTTCATTACATTTCACGTCAAACTATTCAGATTATGTGCTTTAAAGAAATAGTACTCTACTGATGTTTTCTGTTGAGTTACATTACAAATGTCTGCATAATTAAGAGAGACACTACATATGCATAGATATCAACTGGTATGAATAATTGTTACCTTATGGAAGGTAGCATAGTTTGTTGAAATGTTTGTGCAAACACAGGCAGAAGTCTTTTCAAGTATATTGGTGCCATTTCTGGATCTCCTTTGGGCTCATTGCATTCTTCTTCATCTTTGTTTGCATCCTTCTTTTTCTTTTCATCTCCTTTGTTAACTGGACACATCCAATCCCCTGCAAAAGGTAATTATTTGAGGAATAGACATTTACTGACCCAATCTTTTCCCAACAAATACAAAAACATCTCCAACCATGGTTGGGGACCTGAGCACACATACACGTACGTCATCTAGAAAACAAATTATTTTGTGCAACATGGTATGAGGCAAATTAAGGGTCCCATACCAGAAGTACAACTAAGCTTCAGAGGAACAACTTACATAGTTATATATTGCATGCTCATACCCAAACTGTTACTATTTTACTACACTATGCCTAAACAGGAGAAAATGGAAGGAAAACGAAAGCAATAACACTAAAAGAGAAGAGTCAGGAAATAATTCACACTAACCCGGAGACTGAAGAATAGACACCACTTCACTGTGCCCTCTTTCACGAGCTTTGTCCAAGGGAGTTTTGCCATCTTCATCTCTCAAATCAGGATTCGCACCATGTCGCAGAAGAGTCTACACAAATGTACAGATAGAAAACTAATAAAATTCATTTTCCAGGTAACTACGGTCAGTCTGCTCATTTCCGGGCTTCTTATGATTAACAGAACACTGAGTGTATGGGATAACCACTGCTGTCTGTAAAAACAAGTGCAACTGGACTTGCACTTCTTTTGCTGACCTCACATCACCAGAAGCTAGTTTTTTCCAATATAGCAGAACCTCAGAGTTAAGAACGCTTTAGAAATAGAGGCTGTTCGTAACTCTGAAATGTTCATAACGCTGAACAAAATGTTATAGTTGTTGATTCAAAAATGTATAACTGAACATAGACTGAATAGTTTTGAAACTTGACCAAGCAAAAGAAAAATGCATCTTTCCTATTTTTAAGTAGACGACATTCAACCCAATACTGTACTGTATTTTCTTTTTTACGTCTATGCTGCTACCTATGTGTGTCTGGTTCCAAATGAGGTGTGTGGTTAACTGCTTATTTGCAACTCTAGTGCTTGAAAACTCTGAAATTATACTGTACAAACAGCAGAAGTGCAACACAATGAATTTAACTTCTATGTTGTAGGAAATTTAACAGCAGACACGCAACATGATGAATAGGACTTCTATTTTGCAGGAAATTTTAAAAGTACATGTATAACTGATGTCTTCTGCCTTAAATAGTACAGAAGTTTCAATTCACACCTTTGCCACTTGAGGCCTTCCAAAACAGGCTGCATAATGTAATGATGATGACCTCTGACCTCTGTTAACATCAGCACCCCTTTCACAGAGAAATTCCACCTGTAAATTATAAAGAAAAGGAAGCTAGTTTCCTGATTTGTACATCTCTTCACATAAAGAATAAAATAACATGTACTAAATTCAGTTAATACATTTAACTTACCATTTCCTGAGTTCCAAAAGCTGATGCCCAGTTTAAAAGAGTTTGTCCTACATCATCCATAAAATTTACTTCAAAAGCTGAAAGTGTTAGGTACAAGAAAGAACTAATTAAAGGCAAAGTGCAATACATTCAACACCATCTAATTCTAAACTTTAATAATTCTCTGTTTTCTGACAATATTCTCAAAGTCTTAGTTGTAAACCAAGGCTAAAGAGCAAGTGGCTAGACTCTCAGCGTCACCACCTTTTTTAGGAGCATAGAAAATTACTAAGATTTGCAAAGTCTGAGTTCTACGCCTAGTCCCCCTATACATTCAGTGAGGATAAACAGGCATGTTAGAAAGGGATTCACAAAAGCCAAAACACTATGTAGCTTCTCACCTCAGCTAGCCAGTGGAAGGTGCCAAGCCTCAGAGTACATGCTATGCTCCACTGCCTCAGAAACAGGCATCAAACTCTGGGCTCCAGGGAGGTGCTTCCCTTTCTTGGAATTCTCATTAACAAACCCAATGTTGGTACTAGGAGCCTAAACTATTTTTGCAAGAAGATGGTCCTCTGTGTCCCCATTTTGTGTAAGCTCATCTCATGGAGCTTAATTCGGTAAGTGATTCTTATTATGCTTTTTGGATCAGGCCCTTCTACAGAGATAGGTACAAGAACACCTATCTTCACTAGCTTATGAATTACTCTGTCTTTGGCATATACACTCATGGCATTGGGCTCCTGTGTGCATGCTCAGAGGTAGTATCATAAGGGCTTAAAGAACTTCTACTGCAAATACTGAGCAATTTTGAATCCTGTGGCCACCTAGAGACAGATATGGAGGACTTTGTGAATCCAGTGGGGTGTGATTCTGAGATTTAAGCACCCAAGGTAGCAGTTAGGCACCCAAGTCCTTTTGTGTAACTAGCCTCAAGTAAGGATTGTAAACAGCAAGAACCAGTCTATACTGAGCAATCTAACTCAACTCCCATTGTTGATAAGAGTATTAAGATACGAATTATTTATTCTGGCATTAATTAATTAATTCTAAACATTAGACTTTGAATATTTCATTCATGTCATTTTCTTTTTCAATCTTCAGAATAATTTTGCCTACCTCCTGTGTCAATAGCATCTATTAGTGCATCAGTATCTTTACTGCGGATGCAGTCTATCAGCTGACGATGAGAACGTTCCCCAGAACTATCCAGTCTACGCAATCCTGGGATTCTGCCTGTAGATCCAGCATTAGACTTTGGCAAGGCCTTTCTCCCTTCAAACAGTAGCACCAAGAGAAGATCTACTAAACGCATGGTATCCAGTACACATCTTTCATCACCCTGTAATGCACTTTCTATAGAATCTGGAAGTTCAGATCTTAGAAGATCCTGGAAATAATTAAAAGTCTGAACAATAAAAAAATATATAGGACTTTAGAAAATACTATAAGAACCTGGTTTTATTTCCATATGAAATGTTATCTTTTTTCCTTTACATACAAAAAACACAAAAGATTTTTATCACTAATAAAAGCTTTTAAAGTACATCAAGAAATATTTTAAATTTTTAAAAAATATTGAAAAAATGGAGAACTGAAGCACTTAAATGATTCTTACGTGTGTTACTACTGGAGAGCCTCTACAGAGGGTTGACAACAGACTCACAATAGTTGACACCTGATTACTCAATTTAGAGTCTGCAGCTGTAGATGGTGCTCCAGTGCTGCTTCGAGATGGTTTGCAAGCAGAAGACGGTCCTGATACTGTACCACCAGCTGCTGCCATGCGAGATAACAACTCCTCAGTTAGTCCATGTTTGGCTAATGGGGCTGGATCAACTCCACGACGTGTAAATCGGTCAGCCAATGAAGCAAAACATCTGAGAGCTCCATCTGAAACCTGTGGAAAACATACATACGACTCTCAAGATATGTCACTTAAGGAAAATAGAGGCTCAGCATATAAACACAAGGCAACAGTGATTTAAAGGGGAAAAAATAGTGTGTAAGTACAATACTTAAGCTATCCTAGACTACAAAAATAAATTTGAGAATTTTTAAAGTACTGATAATTGTTTTAACATCTCCACAACTGGAAATGCTGAAACAATGAAAGCTATGATTTTTCTTACATCTCATAGTAGAAAATGCAGTTTGACAATGTGTTGAAAAACGCAGATCATCATTTACATATATGAAAAAGAGGGGGGAAAATGTAATAGGTGTAAGAATACAGCACTGCTAAAAATATTAGTTTTTCTAAAAAAAACTAAAAGATTCTCCTTAAATTTTATCTTCAATGCTGATAGTTTTCTAACCTTTACACATTTGAATACTGAAATGCAGTTTGCTCCTTCTGAGGGACCATGGCTATCCATAGCAGATCACTCTGTTGACAGTGACTGCCCTTATCGTACATATTCATTCTACATTGTGGACATCTGGCATAGACTACTTCACATACTAGGTTGAGGCTATGGGCACGTGTTGCTGATCTGAATATTTTCTGGAATCCTCTCTCCCTAGACTAGTCACTCATTCCTCTAGCCTTTTTAGAGTTATCCAGACTGCCCATGTACTATGTGAATCACTGAGAAGAGAACATGTTTTGGGGCTCAAGTGGGATTGTAGCACATGATCTGAGTCACTGCTGAAACCACATAAGAGTATGGTAGTTTATGCTCCCTGTCTGTAACTTCAAACACAGATCATCTAACCTCAGCAGCAGCACAAAAACGGTGATATAGGAGAACGCATCAAGAATGTACTGTCTCCAAGGCCAAATTAATCTGGTCTTTACTCCTCCCTTGACATGTGTGGCAGATCAACTGTTCCCAGCTTTGAATAACCTGAACCACAAGAGTATCAACAACGATAAAGATATACATTTCTCCACCAAAGTCCTATATAATATTTATTTTTACACACACACACACACACACACACACACACACACACACACGCACACGCACACGCGCGCACGCACACCCCATCCCTTTGCTGGAGAAATTTATGACATGCACATATTTGTTATGACCCCTCAGGTCTCTCTCAAACAGTGTAGGTAATTCTCAAAGATATTTAATTATGAACCCATAGCTGTAAATTAAAACTATTCTGTATGCCATAAGGGCATGAGATGCTTCTGCCAGATAGTTCTGACAAAAGGAATAAAAAAAATGAGCCATAAAATTTAGTCCACAGGTCCATGTAGTTTACAGCTTCACAGTCTTGATGTATTCGAAACTCTCAACAGTTAATTGATGATGGAGGCTTGGACAAAGGGGGTTCAAATCTTGTGTGCTTTAAATGCTTAAGTATTCACTAAGCGACCCCTCTAATACCTAATTTGATATAAAGCAAGGGGTCATTCCATCTGTTATTAAAAGATGATAGGCTCCTATCTCCTAGGATTAGCTTACAAAGTAAGGATGTTAAGGACTAGTCAACTATCCGATAAGTGCTTATCTGATAGTTAGGCGAGTAGTCGATTCCCCGCCCCCCTTGCTGCCTCTATCAGATAGAGGCAGCAAAGGGGGGGGGGGGGGGAAGAGGGGTAGGAGAAGAGAGAGAGCGTGCACGCATGCGCAAGGGAGTACTTCAAAGCAGCAGTTCTTCACATACCCGTGGCAGTGTTTCAAAGGAGCTGACCCCCGGGCTCCATGCAGCGTGTCCCGGATCAGCTGTGTGGTGCTGCCCCTTTGAAATGCAGCCACTGAGTTTCAAAGGAGCACCACCGCATGGAGCCTGGGGTCAGCTCCATGCAGCGCTGCTTTGAAACACCGAAATGGTGCAAAGTTGTTAAGTATAATTAAATTGTTGATTTATAATACTTTTAATCTACCAACAAAAATGGCATCCATTCACTAATTTATCAGCTGAAGTAGGCTACTACAAAATATAATTAACATCTAATCTGTACTTTACTGAGCACATTACATTAACAGCAAACTATAAATATGCTCTAATTCTCAAAATATGACGTAACCATATTTAAGTGATTTACCTGATGGTCTTCATGTTTTAATAAACTAGACAGGGATTCCACACAGATTTCTAATGAAGAATCTTGAGGTTCCATTTTGCCACAAAGTCTGGATACTACAGCCATAGCAGAATGTAAAGTATCTTTATGAACCAGATGCCCACTGTCACGAATAAATGTCAGCACACAGTTCAACCCACCGGCCTCAAATACAGCGCCTGATTCACGGGTACATATCAGTTCTAACACCTGTAATACAATGACACTGAATTGTAATGAAGTACACATCATTGGTTAACCAACTGTTCCCTCATCTCATGTGGCTGAATGTGCAAACCAAAAGTGATTTAATTCCTCCATCAACAGTAACCAAACTTTCCAGTATTTCCAGTGCTCCCTTTCTAAGCAAGGAAATAGGTACAGTAGAACATAGTGAGGCATTTCATGTGGACTAGCCAGAATAGTTACCTCACATCATGAAAAGACGCTAGACCAACTAGGCTAACTAGACTAACTCTAGCTGCAGCCCTAAGGAGACCCAACTGACACACAAGTGTTGAGGAGAAACTACTGACAGTTGTTAGATCTAATGTTAAGAGAAAAGATGTTAGAGGCTGAACAGTGAATTAGCAGATGGGAAGATGAATAAAGTGGTTTAAGAACAGAATGATCAAGCTAGATGAGGTAATCTCTTTTACTAGACCAACTTCTGTTGGTGAAAAAAAGACTAGCTTTTGAACTATACTGAACTCCTTTTCAGGTCAGGACTCTGTGGGGTAAGAGTAGGGCACTGAGCGCACATATGCATTTGCAAGCCAAAGGAAAAGACGTATACAGGTGGGGTGCACAGGAAATCTATGTAGGCAGCAGTTCCATGTATTTGTAATTTAATATATTTGTTTGGGCTAGTCAAATTTCTTGACCATTTTGCAAAACTACTTTAATATCACACAGTGTTAACTGGACAAGCAGCAGAAGTCTGCAAATAATTATGTACAAAATACAAAAACAAAAGGTTTCAAAAGGAAGTTTAATTTTCTTGTCTTATCCTGATCTGAGGCAACTTCCTCCTAATCCAGCCCTCCACCCCTCTTTGGAGTTCTGAAAATGCTCTGTTCTATTAAATAAAAAATTAACCATTTATATTTTAAAATATGCAGATGAACTTTTCAAATGTCTTCTGATTTCACATTTTATATTCTTTGAGATTTTTCTGATTAACTTCAGAAATTGGCATAACAAATCAACAGCAAAGACAATAAGTATACATGCAAGCTATTTTATCCTATGGTATACAAATTATTCCTGTTTTAAAATTCATATTATAAACACATTTTTTTTCAAAATATTTATATAACCATACTTTTTATGAAAGCAGAAATTTACTAAGAACACTTACCTTTACACACTGCTCAGCCAAATCTCTGCTCGTCCTGTTGTTAAGTTCAACAACCACCAGGCGATTACAAAGTGCTTTGATAGCTCCATCTACTCCCACAATCCTACGGGTGCATTCTGCTGATACATCCAGGTAATAAGTTATGGCACGAGCTGTTACCTCTAACACATTGTCTGGGGCACTTTCATCAAGGAAAATCTTGCAGAGTGCAGGTAAGAAAGTACGAGGAGGGCATCTGCATAAAGAGATAATTACGTATCAATTACTGTACAAATTCCTCCACGTTACAATATTTCATACAGTTTCAAGTTAACAGGTTAACATTTTCACATAGGTACATGTTCCATATAAAAGTCTGAAAACAGAACTAACTCTCTTGACCAATTACACTTACTGCAGTGCCATCCGCTATTACTATATATGCAGTACATGACTCCGTCAGGAGCTCTTTAAATTACCTAAAAATCAAAAAGGAATTCTACAAATTCTGGAAGCATGGACAAATTGCCAAGTAAAAAAGTATAGCATAAGAATGTTCAAATAAAATCAGAAAGACTAAGGCACAAAATGAGTTACATATCTAACAAGATACATAAAAGACAATAAAATGAGGTTCTATAAGTACATCAGGATCAATACAAGAGAAAGGTGAAAGAAAATTAACTCCTCTACTTAGTGAGGAAGGAGAGCTAACATCATCAAGGCAGTGGAGATATTTAAAGCGTATTTTGCTTTATTTTCACTAAAATGATAAACTGACACCAGACACTTACCATAATTCATACTAACAACAAAGGAGAAAGAATACACACCACAACAAAGAAAGGACAGTTTATATACTATTTAGGTAATTAGATCTAGTCAAGTCAACAAGGACTGGTAAAATTCACCTTACAGGACTTAAGGAAACTAGCTAAAGCAGTGGTCTCTAACCTTTTTAATCATGAGATGATTTTTTGAATTTAAATCCAATCCAGGATCTACCTCAAACCCAAATACCCTTGCCTCGCCTCCCTTCTGCCCCTTCTCTAAGGCTCCACCCCTGCTCACTCCATCCTCCCTCCCCCATCCTCACTCACTTTTATCAGACTGGGGTCAGGGGCTTGGGGTGCAGGAGGGGTTCAGTACTGCGGCCAGGGTTAGGAATGAGGGCTCCAGCTAGGCACCACTTACCACAGATGACTTCTGGGTGGTGGTGAAGGGGGCTAGGGCAGGCTCACCCCTACCCTGGCCCTGCACCACTGCCAAATGCAGCCAGCAAACTCTCTCCATCCCTGCCCCCCCGCTCTGTGAAGATGAGGTACAGGGTGGAGGGAGGGGCACCCTGACATCAGCATCCCCTCCTCTTCTTCCCATGCCCTGAACAGCTAGCAAGAGGGTTCCAGAGGTGGTGGGGAGCTTCAAGGCAGAGGGCAGGAGCAGCACAGAAGTGCTGAAAGGAGCAGATCAAGTGCTGGCACTTGATAGTGTCCCAGCCAAATCCCTCAGGATCACCTGTCAAAGGTTCCAAGATCTACTGGTTGGTGACCACTGAGCTAAAGTAACCTTGGGACCATTAACAATTATCTTTGGCAAATCCTGGAGCCCTTGTGAGGTCTGAGAACACTGCAGAAAGGCAACATGAAATTGACTTGGCATAATTTGTTGTTAATCTAATTTGTTTATAGTTTTTCTGGCCTAATGGATGGGGAAGCTGTAGGCACGATCCATCTTGGTTTTTGTAAGGCTTTTGACATATTACCACGTGACATTCTCATAAGCAAATCAGGGAAATGTGGTCCAAATAAAATTATAAGGTGGGATCACAAATAACTGAATAACTGTACTCAAAGTGTAATTATCAATAATTGTGATCAAATAGAGAGGCTAACACTAGTTTTTATCACAGGGATCTGTACTGGGTCCAGTATTACTCAATATTTCTATTGATGATCTGGACAATGGAGTGGAAGTTTACTTATAAAATCTGAGGATGACACCGAGCTGGAAAAGAGTTGTACTCTTGATTTCTAATCCTGTCTTCCAAATTATTTTGACAAATTAGAGAAAGGGTGTGACTCTGAAATCAACTTTATTGAATTAAGTTCAATAAAGACAAGTACAAAGTACTACACTTTGAATACTTGGAAGATACGTAATTTTATCAATGAGAATAGTCTCGACACCGATGCAGATTGCAACTTTTCTATGCCGTCCTGTTTTGTGCAGGTCTCGTCCATGTCCTTCCATAAATCATGCATAAAGAATCCACCCAACATGCTGGAAGCCTTCCTCTTGTTCTTTTTACTTCTCATAGATACCAATGAAGTTTACGTGCTGTCCATCTGTTTTGCTACATGGCCAGTCTTGCTACACGGCCAGCCCATCTCCTTTTACGATCGTATATAACTTGAATGATATCGTTGACACCTTTTTAAATGGTGAATAATTTCCACTTTTTATGCAATGTTTTAGTTTAATTTTAATTAATTCATTAGCACTCTGTAAATAGCTTCGTGTCAGGTATATTCCTTAATCTCAACATTCTTGTGGCTTATCACTGACTCGACAGTTCATTTCCCACTCAATCCAAACCACTTTCAAGGAATGGGCTCTAATGGAATATAGCCTGCCTCCAATGGACTAACCTACAACAAAACTAGTGATGGAAGAAAGAAATTATTCTGCCATGCCTTGGTCAAGATTCAGAATTGAGGTGGATATACTGAGGAACAATCCTTAGGCTACATTCATGTTATAATTTTTCATTTATGGGATAAGTGCCCACACCATAGGACAGTCACCTATAGATGCATTTTTAAAGTGTTACAAAATCAGTATGTCTAATACATTTTAGAAGTTAAACCTGTGTTGTTGAAGAAGGAATAAACTAAGCCCTAATCCGTAAAACAGGGAAGTGCAACTTTTTCTTCCACAACAGCCACCAGCACATCAGTTCTTTGATGCCTCTTTGCCTACTGTAATGCTCTTTTCTGTGTGTGCAGATCACTGATGCATCAATTCTGCTGTGTCCTAGACTCAAACAATAAAACTTCAGTCAACCGCTAGAACTTGATAGTACTTTGACATTTAAGATGTGCTCTTTAGCCAATTTCCTTTACCATAATAAAGTAAAATATTCTCAATACTCTTTCAGAAATACCAAAAAGCAGTTACCTTTTTTTCCTCCCTCACAGAATCTGTTATATCCAAATCAAGTAACTAGAGCAATTTATAGTAGTATAGAAGCCAGATAACTATATGAATAAAGTAAACACTATTACAAAGTGTATTAAAATAGAAAATTCTTAAAATTAAATAGGCTTCCATTTTACTACAGAACAAATTATTTGGTAAATACAGGCCCTTATAGAGAGGGCATTTGATTCAAACAATAGTTCTTAAATGTAACTTATAAACGCAATATTAAAAGTAAATAACCTAGCCCAAAACTAGAAAACTGTTTTTCAAAGACATAAATCACCTGACTACTGCTAAACGTTTCAGAAGATCATTTTCCCTGACAAATAATACATGTCCACTTACAAACGTACTGTACCCCCAAAAACTCCTGATTATATCTCTGGTCTGTATAATCCTTAAATACTGGTCCAGTATTTTTTCTGTTGAGGTTTTCTATGCTTCCTAACGTAAATAGCAGACCACCAACCCAAACTTCTCCATGGATCCAGAAACACAAGATGGAGAGAAAAATGTCTGTGCCTTTTCTATACTGCCTTCTCCCCATGAAAATGATTCCAGTAGTGGAGATTTTTTGAATTCTTAAATTGTTATTAAATTCTGAAAATAAGTATTGAGTACAGAATACATCACTATTTGGAATATACTGTACTGTCATAACATACTGCACAAGATTGTAAGATTTAATTCTATTTCAGAGACTACATATCACTTAATACTCAACAATTAAATATCTAATGAAAACGAATAATATTTTTAAAGCTTCAGAAGGGTAGCCTAGTTAGTTTGTAACAGGAAAAACTTAAACAACAAATAGTCTAGTAGCACATTGAAGACTACCAAAACATTTTAAATATTTAATATTTAAATATTTCAAATAGTTCAAAACTGTATGAAGGCCGTTCCCCTAGAGTATTAATATTTAATACGAACTCATCTATGTAGGTGCTTTTATGTTCCATATATCTGTAATAACTGACCATGTCTCAAAATTATGGTAAGCAAATCCATTATATATTATCACCCTTCACCAAAAGCAAGCTCTCCATTTGTTTAGTTTTTCTTTTAGATCTAAGTGCAAAAGGGTATTGTCAAAGAAGTGGGTTTTGCAGTTTGTTGTGAAGATATTGTAACTAAGGGAGTCATCCTGATCTCTGAGAAGCTAAGGCCCCAGGAAAGAAAATGCACTCGTGTTATCTTTAAAGAGTTTGAAATATAAATTCTGAGGGAAAAATTACATTTAACATATACTATTCATTAAGGTAATAAAACTATGACTGATAGAAAATATTCAGAGATTCTATACATTGTAAGTGTGTACTGTTCAATACACCATTTATACTGGTGATACTTTATTCTTGATGGAGGTAGAGGTCTAATGCTGCTTTAAGAGTATAACAAAAAAATCTCATTCTGTGAGAGCGTTCTCTGCAGCTTTGACATAAGGACAGTTAAATTAATTTCCCCAAAATCTGTGATGACATCTGACTATGAATCCAGAAAACGCTATTTTTAACTAGGAATGATAAACAGCTTTATTGTTCAGAATCCCAAATAATATCATCCTTTTAATGAGCTGCTACATATTCAGCATAAATGTTTTATCATTCCAGCATGTGACAGCAGGAGGAGAGGGGTTGTTATTTATTTTTTTATCACTGCCATGAAAAAATATTCATCGAAGTCCAAAGAAGGGAACAGGAGTTATAATATGTAATAAAACAACAAAAGGAACAGCATCAGGCTAACTGGGTATTAGCACTTTGTATCTCAACATAAATCAATCTTGTAAGATATTCTGGACAAAGAACAAACTGAAAAGTCACTATCAATAAATATCTTCAAATTCTGAGATTAAATTATTAATCTAACAGATTATTGTATTTCAAGGCTTTAAATTCACTGCATTGTCATAGAGCAGAAACTTTAAACCTGCCCTCGCAAATCCTGCTTCACACCAGCTAGGAGGATCCCACCCAATAGCAACCAACTGGATTCAAAACTGAGTAAAAGCCTCAAACTCTACCTGTTCTCATCCCTCTGGCCAATTATCAGCCCAATGAGACCATAGAGAAAACAACACACCCTGCAGTGGCTTCATGTAAACAGAGGTGGAGTAAAGGGAGAGCTAAACATAGTGAAGGTAAGGAGAGCGATTTCAAATCATCCCTTCAACTACTTTATTTAAAGTTAAAGTGCCACTGGACTTCTTGTAGACTAACGAATGTATAGGTATTAGGATATTAGCTTCCGTGAGCTACCATTCATGTCCTCAGATTAGGGATGCTGACTATTCAGTTAACCAGTATCTAATTAACTGCATGAATTCTTAGCAGTTAGTCGACTATTCTGTAGTCCCCTGGGGCAGGACCAGCAGCCAGTGCAACTCATCTCCACTTCCATGGATCCCCTGTCATCCCACACTGTTGCCTCTGATACAGTTTAAAAAACAGCCCCCATCACGAACGAGCTGCCTGTCATCCAGGGCTGTTGCCTCTGATACAAAAACAGCAGCATGAGGTGGCATCAGTCCCTGTCTGCTGGAGGTCCCAGCTCCCTGTGGACATAGGCTACTGGGGCGGGGGAAGGGAAGAGAGAGGTTGCCCCGAAGAGGCCTAGGCTCATCGTGAACAGGGGCTGCTCCAGCAGCAGCTCCTGTACATGGGGAGTTCACCCCGCCCGCCCCTACCCCCCCAAACAGGGGCTGTTACCACCCCGCACTGCTGCCTCAGGATCTGCTGCCTCATCACAGCAGCCTCCTCTGTCCTCCTCCCACACACTCATGCCTCTAATAGACCCTCTCTGCAGACAGGGACTGCCGCAAAGCTGCCTCTGTCCATAGCAGTTCTTGTGCTGGCTGCGGACAGAGGCTGCTCTAACAGCAGCCCCTGTCCATGAGGGGAGGGGCTCTATCAGAGGCAGTAAGGGGGCGGGGAGCAGGATATGGTGCGAGCTGGCTTACAAGTCAGTTCCCCCCAGCACTGTCTCCACAGTGGAGGGTGGGGGCAGGAGAGGCAAAGGCACAGCATGAAAACAGTTCAAGTGGTGACTCAAGCAGCCCCCATTCGTGCTGGGTTCCAAATGCTGAGCCTCTGCCTTTGAAATGTAGCAGGAGCCCCATTGGGGCTCTTGCTAGGCATGTAAAACTTCTATTATTTAGCAAACTGAATACTTAATGCAATTTGCATCAACTACTCAATTAGTCGATAAGGGTGTCTCTGACTTTGAATTGTAAAAAGAGCCCCAGGGCTGCAGCTACACTTCAAAGGTGAAAGCGCTGAGGGGAGCACGGAGCTAGCTGGGGACTCAAGCAGTCCCCTGCTGGCCCTATGCTCCTGCAGTGTTTCAAAGCAGCAGATCACATGGTGCCTAGGGTCAGATGCCCCAGGTGCCCCAGGCTACACGCAGCATTTCAAAACAGCAGTGCTTTGTGGAACCCAGGACCTGGCCCCAGACTACACGCAGTGCTGCCGCTTTGAAGCACTCTCTCCTCTCCTCCCCTTGCTGCCTCTTTCTGATAGAGGCAGCAAGGGAGGGAAGAAGCAACTAGTCTGTCTATTATCCGGTAAGCATTTGCTTATCAGATAGTCGACTAGTTGTTCACATCCCTAGCTCTTGCTATAGTCCAAAAGCAGAGGTACAGCCAGGATGGCAAGTATCCACCTCCCCCTTATCAACTAATTGAAAAGTTGATGGAAATTCCATTGACTACTCGATTAGCTGATGAATCGAAATGTAACATCCCTATAGTCAACAAGATTTACCCATAAGCCCAGGTTTATTGGTTATTCATGTAGCTGTCTGCATAATAATATCCCTACAGCAAAGTGGAAGAAAGCTACGTACACCATGTACGCTGCTATGTGTTACACAGGTACCCATCTGTACTTGGATTTTAACTCATTACCAAGTGTCAGTTAACATGAGGTAAGAACACTCCACCCCCTCCGTGAAGATGTATCCAGGGGAAAAGTGTGTGGTTCAACGGTTACAGAAAAGTTAACAAAAGCATATTTAAGATTGGAAGGATTAGATTTTTATCAATACATTTACAGATATATTAAGTAACAAAATGCTCTTACAAATTTATTCAAGTTTGATTTAAGGATATGTACTTTGTATATTTTGATACGTGATGTTGACTGATTATAATTTCACATGCCTATGAATATTTACATTCATAATTAAAAATGCTTTAAAATAAATATTATATATTGAAATTATGTTTAAAATATTTTCCCAAGCCTAAACAAACCCCAAGAACAATGCACCGATACCGATACTTACCCAGCAACATATCCCTGCAACAAAACCCATTGCCAACTCTGTCCACATATCTTTATAAGTGACACCATCACAGGAGCTAAACACTATCAGAGGGCTCATCCACCTGGCACACCCATTAACATAAGTGCCAGCAATGTCCCTCTGCTATGTATATTGACTTAACTGGAGAGTTTCTATGCCAAAGAATAAATGGACACAAGTCACACATCAGCAACGGTAACCTGTGGGTGAACACTTTAGCCTCCCTAGACATTCAGTAATCGATTTGAAAGCAGCCATCCTTCTATAAAGGAATTTCAAAAACTAGTTACAAAAGGAGTCAGCTGAACTGAAATTCATTTGCAAATTCCACAATATCAACTTAAAACTAAATAAGGATCCCAACTGCTTAACGCATTACAAAGGCAATATCCCCCCGCCCCCGAATATTCACATCTCCAGGTCAAATGCTATAAATGACCCACTTCCACCATCATTAACACAAGCAACTTCTTCCTGATACCTTCTCTTGCTTCTGTAACTTCCATTCCAATTCATCTGATGAAGTGGATTTTACCCACAAAAGCTTATGTCCTAATAAATCCTGTATTTCTAAGGTACCACTACTTGTTTTTGCAGATACAGACTAAAATGGCTACACCCTGAGACTTCCTACAATGACTGCATAAACTCACCATCTTTCTCTTTTTAAGTGCATTTATAAAAATACAATGCCAACCTATACTTAACTATCTCATAGGAGTGGGGTTTGAGGTATTTGTCAGTCAAGTTGGTATGATGCATGGGAATATAAACCACAATCTTAAGAGGTTAAATTTCAATTCTTAGTATTCTCTCAGTTCAGGCAACTTTCCCTTAGGTTACAGAGGTATTTAACTGGTTTTAACAATTATATTCTCAAACTTAGTTGTTTGAAACTGAACTGTGTTTCTATGCATTCGTATCAGACTCAGTTTTAGCAATTTGAACTACGGTACTGGTGTTTTTCCTCCTGGTTGAAACTCTAGCCACGCTAGCTGCTCAGTAACTATTAGTTTCTCTCTGAATCACTGTCACTAAAGGATGAAGTAGTGATTCACTAACATTAGTGTTACTAATCACTGAAGAAAATTCCATCATCTGCAAAATGCCAATATCATGGATTACAGCAGAGGTGGGCAAAATACAGTCCATGGGCCAAATCTGGCCTGTCAAACATTTAATATCCCGCAGTGCAGCAGCGGCGCACAAGCAGTCTGCTTGCCTGCCATGCCCCATGCCACACTGCTCCCAGGAGTGCCAAGACTACAGGCTAGGGATGTGCATGAGTAGTAAAGGCCTATCGATTAACCAACTAGTCTATTGATTCATCTCATCAATTACCTGCATTTCCCACTCCCTTGCTGCCTCTGATATAGAGGCAGCAAACAGGAGCCAATGCTGGGGGGAGCCAGCTTTAAAAGCCGGTTCTCCCTCCCCGCCCCGCAACCGTCTCCACAGTGCTGCCTGCCCCCACCAACACTGCTGTCTCTATCAGAGGCAGCAACACAGAGGTGGGGCAGGGAAGGCATCAAATACAGAGGCACAGCAGCTCTTGTCTGCAGTGGGACCAAGCTCTCCACGGACAGGAGCTACTGCTGGAGCAGCTTCTGTCTGAGGCCAGCCAATAGGAGCTGCAGGGGAGCACTTGACAGTGCATGGACACCCACTGTCCCTACCCCAAGAGTAGTGCAGACACACACTGCCCCAGCAGCCAGCAATTTTAAGCAGCATGGGGCCACTCTCTGCAAGCCTGAGCGCCCTGCTGAGGTGCTGGTCAGGAGCCACCTATGGTAATCACCCCCTGGCCAGAGCCTGCACTCAGCACTCCCTTGAGTATCCCAACACACTGCCCAGTTTACAACCCTCTCCGGAACCTTAACTCCCTCCTGGACTGTTCACCCTCTCCTACACTTCTGCACGAAGTCAGAACTGCTCTCCTGCACTCAAGCTCCTTCTTAGACTCAGCACCCCTCCTGCACCTCAATCCCTGCCTGGAACACCATCCTGCACTCAAACGCCATCCAAGACCTACCCCTCTCCACTAACAGAATGTAAAAGTACAGCCCATGAACCACACACCATATTCTTGGACTTGCCTTCTTGGAAAAATGATTGCCCACCCCCGGATTACAGCCAATAAAACCTCAACTACTTGGCACAGAAATGTGTCATTAGCCTTATACCCTGGAATCTACTCCAAAAAAGATCTGATTCTGCCTACATCATGATACTGAAGTATTATTTTAGTATTATTGTTCTTCATCTTTCTGACTTCGTCATCACTTTCTCTAAATTCAGAGACTGCTTTCACTGTCATCTTCTAAGATGTGCTCAGCATCAGCAATTCACACTGTTAAATTTCCCACTTATTTTAGTGCACACACTTTATATCGCGAAAATACACAAGATTTGATCTCATACTGTCAATTTAGTGAAGAAAGAATTTTTCAACGCAATCCTTTCAAATAAAAAACACTCTTTACTGGCTCCTGAAATAAACCATCAAATTTCTTCACAGATCAAAGGTCTTAAAAGCATAACATCAGCTTTGGCATCTCACAGATTTGCTGTTCAACCAATAACCATGTGCTTAAGTTTGCAGAGTCATTATGCTGGAGGTCAGAGAGCTGTCTACATTACAAACTTGGCTATTCCCTAAAAATATTCTCAAGATTAGTTACTGAAAAGTAGTTTCACACATCAGTCTCTCTCCCTTTCCTGAAATTCAAGTATCTAATTTTAGGAACTATAAAACATAATAGTTTAAAAAAATCTGAGGAGCAATGATACACAAGAGGAGAATATTCCAAAGAGGGTTCTAACAAGAAGAAAATGAAAAATAGTGCATTAAGTAGTTTGAAAGTATCACATTTTGAAAATTTAAAACTAGTTTGAAAGGATGAAATTTAGTTCATGTCTATGTAATGACATCTATCCTCTCTCAAACCTCTATGCCAGGGTTTCCCAACCTATGGGTCGTGACCTGAATATGGGTCACCATTACATTTTAAAAAGGTGACTAAGTATCTCCCCAGGTTGCTCTTCCCCCTCTCCTCCCCCCCCCGTTTTTGAATTGCCTTGAGTCACCAAGTCTTCCTGAATTGTCAAAATGGGTCCCCATCTGGAAAAGGTTGGGAACTGCTGTTCTATGCAGAACTTACAGAAACTAATATAGCTGATATTACATTACTATGGATCATAGGGACGTAATAGTGTAGACGATTGACTGATTATGCAATAAGCAAAAGCTTACAGGTTAATGCTATAGACTACATGCATTTCCCTTCCCCTCCCACCCAACAAGGGCTGCTGCCACTCTGCACTGCTGCCTCTGTATCAGCAGCACAGGATGACAGGCAGACGGTCTATGAGGGGAGCTGGTTTTTGAACTGGCTCTTCTCACGGATCAGCTCCCGCCTGGCATATAGTGGCAGGAGACTCCTCGGGAGTGGGGCTAGAGTGCGCTGGCTGCCAGCCCTGCCTCCAGAGACCAGAGAATAGTCGACTAACCGATAAGAATTCATGAGGTTACTCGACTATTCAATTAACCGATATTTAACATCCCTAATGGGTCATCAACACTCAAATATTAAGTGTGGACACAGCAACAGAATTTCATTCAGCAATAACATTTTCAAGACTGTGGAGCTTCTAGTATACCTACTTAGTAAGGAAAAGTTGTTAACTCAAACTGCCACAGCCCACAAATGAAGGGCAGAATGACCCTGCAAACAAAGAGCGGAAATGTACTTACGTTTCAAAACAACGGTCCACGTTGTCTGACATCAAAAGCAGCATGCATAACTGTTCCAAAGCTATTAGTTGCATATCTCTTTCATCCCCCTGCCCCATCTGTAGCCATTCAAGCAAAGTGTCTGGGTCCACATCTGCCATGGTTTTAAAAAGCGGTCTTCACTTAAATTAATAAGGACCAAAAACCCGTGAAAGTGTTCAAGGCAGGATAGCCTGTGTACAATTAAACTTTCCTTCCAGTCAGACTCGGATTTTTGCAGTCTTCACCTGGAAAGAAGAAACAACTCATCAGTATCTGTCATACTAACCTTTTCCATTTGTTTCTCCTGTAACACGTTTTCAGTTATCTATTGGATCTTTCACTTCTTTATCATTTAAGATCTCACAACACATTATGACAATTGTTTTTTTTTAAACTTACACAAGTGTAACCTAATTAGGTTGCTCTACTTAAAACAACCAACTTCTTTCCCAGAGACAGTCAACCAAGCTTCAGATTCTACAACAACTTTTAATTAAAACCCACAGCGGAGAGGTGAACACATTTTCACACATTAACTTTTATTTTCTTATAAGCTAATTTTTCAGATACATATTTTCTGAACAGTGACTCAGCTCATCTCACTTTTCAAACGATAGGCCAAACTTCCCCAATGATAAAGCATCTCTTTGCTCAAATACTTTTATATTTCAAGAGATTTTACAGATAAATACCCATTCACAGGGCTCGACAAACCACAGTGAAATCCACTCACCAGCCCCGCACCGCACATGCGCGTACCACCGCTGAACGGGGCGACTGGCTGAAATCTACTTGCCACGGGCGAGCAGATAAACAGATTTCTCAAGCCGTGCCCATTCAGACAGGTGACCGAGTAATGCTCCTCTCTATTGGTCACAGTGGCTCTTGAGTGTAGAGACCTGAGGATCACAATATTTATCCATGGATATCTGCATCTGCAGACAGACATATCTATCCATGCAGGGCTCTACCTCACCTCTAGGATTGGTCTCTGGACCAATGTTATTTAATATTTTTATTAAAGACTTTAGTACAAAAAGTATGTCTGCACAACTAAAGTTTGCTGAAGATACAAAGACAGGAGGATCGGAATATTATATAAAGATCTAGATGAACATGAAGACTGGACTAACAGAACTGGGATGAAATTCAAAAGCACAAGGTGCAAAATCATGCACTTAGGTTCTAGTTTTCTGTTATAAGATGGAGGGCTTATCAGTTGGAAGTAAAAAAGAAGACACACCTGGAAGTAGTGGTTGATAGCAGGATAAGCCATCAATGTGATGTGACTACAAAAAAAGGCAAATGTAATCATAAGATGTATCAGGAAAGATATTTCCGCTGTATGAGGCATTGATGAGAATGCATTTGAAACACCTTGTATAATATTATTCACATATGTTCAGGAAAGATTAATTTAAACTGAGCAGGTGCAGAGAAGAACTCTTAGGAAGATGGGGGGAATGGAGGGTCTATTTTGTAAAAGAAGGTGGATAAGTGTAGCTTATTTGACTTAGGAAATATGACTGCTCTCTATAAATACTTCAGAAGGGTAAATACTACAGAGTGCAAAGAGCTATTTATGCCGAAGGACAATGATGACACAGGGACAAATTAGCATCAACTAGCTATGAAAAAAACAGGCTGCCAATTAGAAGGTTTCTAAACATCAGGGGAGTGAGGTTTTGGGACAGCTTCCTAAATAGGATTTCTGGGGGCAAACAAATTAATTGGTTTTGAGAAAGACGTGGACAAATTTATGAGGGCAACTGTGCAATAGGACTACTCATGATGAAGTGGGGGCCCATGTCAGCAAACCTGGGGGTTTCTTCTACTTTATGCCGTATGTCCTGTAATCCCATGCTTCAAGGCTTCAGTCATTTGCAGGGGTCAAGAAAGGATTCTTGAGTCCCCCACACCCACAGCATATTCTGGATTTGTTTTTATTGAATTATCATCTCTGTGAAGCATCAGAGATGGCACACTGGACAGGGTAGGCTGGTGCTATGAGGTGGCACAAAAAAAAATCTCTCAGGTGTTTAGGACATTGGTTATTGCTCACATGCTCAGGGTCTAGTTCGTTATCATATGGGGGCTCAGACCAGACTGACAACTATCTTGGGTTTTGCCTTCCCTTGCAGTGTGGGATTCATATCACTTGCTGGGGATCATCTCAGTACATCTCACTTAATCAACTTATGCACCTAAGTCCTTCTTATTCTGTCTGTTGCACATAGTCGTCTAGCCCAGGGGTTCTTACCACCAAAAAAATCTAGTCTCCTCACAGTGCAGCCACCAATTTCTCTTAAAATATTTAATTAACTTTAAGAAACACAAACAAGCACGCATATATACATGCCCAAATATTTGTAGAGGGGCTTTTTTGCATTGAATAATAAACAAACTGTCGCTATTCTTTACTAGGTCTAAACTAAATAAACCCACTAATAAGGTGTTTTTCACACCCTTGTCTTTTTGTTTCTTGTGCATTTTGGCTATTGTATAAAAAAAGACTTGTTGGCTAATAAGTCCACTGTTCTGAAAAGTAGTATTTGTTAATATTTTTCACAGCAGATATACTAGCTAGCTGGGAGGCCGTGAAAACTGATGTTATATTAACAAATGAATTACAAATATCAGTTTTCATAGCAGACTTACTCAGTCCTGGCAATACAGGGAACACATTAAGCATTTGATGAAAAGGTAGATAGACAGTGGGGGTTAGAGGCAATGGGAGATTGACAGAAGTCTGGGGAACAGTGTTCCCTGTCAACTGAGAGATTCATATGCTGCCCAGCTCATTAACAGAGTGCCCACTCTTCCCAAGGCCAGCAGCACGTGTTTCTACTAATGTTGTACATCCACATGCTGTGGCACATATAACAAAATTTATTCCTCACATGGATGGAAAAAAAATTTAGAGGGAGCATTGCTAGGGAGTCAGCAGGCCAGGGGCGATGCATGGAAAATAGTGAGCCAAGGGCCAGAACCCACCAGCACACTGCCAGGGCCAGAGCCTGATGCTTACCACTTCAGGGCTGAAACTTGGGAAAATGGGGAACTCACTGGCTACCTGTTTCTCCAATGTATGTGGCTCCAGAGGGAGGCAGGGCTCCACTTCTGCTGGTAGTTCTAGGGGAGGTCCCGCTGTTTTTCCTACACCTACATGCATCACTGTCCAGGAGGCTGCGGCCACAACAAACGCCCCTGGTGGCCACATTTGAGAAACGCTAGTTTTATCACTTTTGGACTGTAATACTTGGAACTTCTTTCAGTGTTGGGGTTTAGTGTGCAAGTGCTGAACAGTACTGAGGTCAGACTTAATCAGTGGCTCTTAAACTCTTGCAGACTACTATACACCTTTCAGGAACCTCATTTGTCTTGCATTCCCCAAGTTCCACCTCCATGAAACTACTTGCTTACAAAATCAGACATAAAAATACAAAAAGGCGTGTCAGCACATTAGAATGTAAGTGGTTTTTCAGGAATTTTTCCCATATAATTATAAAATAAATCTATTTAAATACTGTACTTTTATTTCAGTGTATATTATATAGAGTCAGAATTTGTTCGGACTTTGCTAGTCCTTTTTATGCAGCCTATGGTAAAACTAGGCAAATACCTAAATGAGTTGATGTACCCTGTGAAAAATCTCTACTTACCCCTTTGTTGAGAACCACTGAATTGGATGAGCTAGTGATCCCTTCTGGCCTTAAGATCTATTTTACTGTAAAGAATTAAAATTCCTAGCATAATGGATAAAAAGTAAATGATGAGAATGGGGGGAAAGAGTAAAACAGGATTTTTTAAACCCTTGCATTTTAAATGTTTTCAACTTTAAGAAACAAATGATAGGTTATAAAAATTACATTGGCGAATATTAGAAAAATTCAGTTTCAGGTGTGACTATATATATGGTTGATCCAGTAAGACATAGCACATGAAAGCTCAGGATCAAGAAAGGGCCTTTATCAGTATCTTAAGAGATGTTTTTGACCTAGAGTATATTCTTATGAAACCCCTTGCACTAGATCAACAAGTAGTAACATTACCTTATACACTTTGTCCTTGAAGATCAAAACTGTAATATTATTTTCATACTTGAGTTGCAATAAAGGCTTTGAAACAATTTACCCATATGAAATTTGCCACAAAGCCTAAAATTAAAACCCTAGCTATTAAAATCTGTTTCTCAAAAATTAAGTTACACTATGAAACTTGGAGGCAAAAGTGAAATGATGAAAAAAATTCCCCCCCTACGTTGTCTAGAATTGGGGGGGGGGGGGGTCCAGAAATACAGGTTTAAACTTCCACAGGGCAAAGTCTGATTTCTTGGTTTACTCATGAGTAGTTAAATAACAACCTCACCAAGGGCATGCATGGAAGAGGGAACTCACAAAAGGAACTCAGAAAGCTGTCTCTGAACATACTGTCTCCCACACAAAGACAGATGTACCCTGAATTAGCAATACTACTTCCTCCAAGCAGAAAACCCAGAGAATATCAAACAAAGGGTTGAAGCAAAAACAGCCTCTGTGTAATTGAATAAATTGATGAAAGAAGAAATATTAGATAATCAAAATAGCTGCTCATGAAACATATTTTACTTTTATTATCTCAGTCTCTTTAGAGCGGATACTGCTGTATCGGAAATCATTAAAATATTATTAAAAGATTTAACAATATTTGTGATCTCCAAGATGTATACATTTCACATCCTCTCTTCCAACACTAAATAAAGCTAAGCCAGTAAATACAAGTAAGGTTAAGGATGGTACTAGTGGAAGACACTACAATAATTAACTCCAACTGGAAAAGGGAAAGGAAAAAAGCAAGGGAATCAGAAAATAATGAACTAACCCCTGACCTGAGGTTCCTGCGCAAGACAAGAGTCCTACGGCATCACTGGGACGTACCCATGGCAGGCACCTGCTTTTCCTTTGCCCCAGCCAGCTCTGAACACCCCATACAAAAAGGCAAACACACGGCAGCCAAGGACACACACAGGGTCCCCCGGCGCAGACCCAGAACGGGAAGAGGACAGGCCACAGCTCAAGTCCCAACCGCCTAACGCTCTGCGGGGCTCGGCTGCCCCTCACATGTTGGCGGCGAGAAGGAAACCTCTAGTCTGAAACCAACCGGCCTCGCAGCCCCCCCCCGCCGCCGCCGCCGCCGCCGCCGCCGCCACCGTCCCGGAGGCGAGCGGATCCTTGGGGCCTGCAGCCCGTCTCCGTCCCGCTCCGGCTGCCGGGGGCAAGCGGCAACGAGACCGGGCGCTCCCCCCGTTCCTCCCCAGCCTGCAGGCCTGGCTCTTCCCCCTTCCCCCGCACTCTCCGGGGACCTGACGCACCGCATCGCCTCCCGGCGGGCTGCTCTCCCGGCCGCTCCCCGGTCCCGAGGCGGGGCGAAGCTCCGGGTAGAGATTCCCGGGCCCTGGCGGCGCGACCCCGCCAGGCCAGGCAGCGGCACTCGAGTTCCCGGGAAGCCGGAGGCCTCGCAGGGTGACCCGGCCGGCGGCTCAGGAAAGCCCCGCGGAGCTCCGTCTCCTGCGGGCTGGCAGAGGAAGTGACGCCGCTGCCCCGCTCAGACACTTACCCAGCGCCCCGGACGCTCCGCGCCGGAGCCTCCTCCCCCTTAGTCCCGCGAGAAGGCCGCGAGGCGGTGGCGGCCCGAGCCCGGGAGCAGGAGGCAGCGAGCCGCATCCATCGTGATCCGCCCGGCACGGGACTGCGGGGGCAGAGAAACCAGCGACACAGACACAGGAGGAGGAGCCCGGGCCAGTCAGCCCCGGAGTCACGCTCAGCACCCGCGCCCGAAGCAAGGCAGGCCACGCACAGAGCGGCCGCTGGGGGCGCTGCGGCGGCGAAGCCCAGGGAGAGCAGCTGTCCCGGCTGGACTGCGCCGCGAGAGCCCGCCTGTAGCTCCCTCGCAGATCCCTCTTCTCTCGCCTTGGCTCCCAGATCCCGTTTCCCAGTCGCTGTCTCGCCCCTTCCTGCTCACACCTGACCTCCCTTATCGCCCTCTTCACAAGTACAGCCAGGATGGGGCCACACCAAGGTGCCGTCTAGCGGGTAGCCTGTGTGCGGATCGTGCCCCGTGCCAAGTGCTTCAGAAGGAATGAGCAAAACAGAACAATTATCAAATGACCTGTCACCTATCCTCTCCTCAAAACTCCTGGCAGGCAGAGCTTTGGCGACACCCAGTGTAGGGGGCTGTATCTCTGACCATCTTGGCTAACGGCCACTGTTGTAATTTATCTTCTGTGGTCTTATCTACATCCTTTTTGAACTCTTCTGCTCTCCTTTCATGCTATTACTAACCCTTCAATATTAATGAGATTGACTTTAAAAAGATACCATGATTTTAAGTTTTTCATTTGGGCTTTCTTTATTCACCTGCTGTTTACAAACCCTTTAGCTTACACTGGCTAAGAACATAAAACCAGCCATACTGGCTCAGAACAAAGGTCCACCTAGCCCACTATCCTGTCTTCCAACAAGGGCTAATGGCAGGTACCAGGACCGAATGAAGAGAACAGGTAATTATCAAGTGATCTATCCCCTATCACCTATTATTGGCTGACAAAAAGAGGCTGATAGCCATTGATGAATTTATCTAGCCCTTTTAAAAATCTTGTGAAGGTCTTGGCTTTCACAACATCTTCTAGCAAGGAGTTCCACAAGTTGACTGAGCAAAAAAGTACTAGCTTTTGTTTGTTTCAAACCTGCTACCTATTCTAGTAGATTGATGAGGCATGATTTCCCTTTACAGAAACCATGTTGACTTTCTTCCTCACGTCTTCAACCGTAAAGATCAATGTAAAGAATTCATTTAATTTCTCCGCAATTACCTTATTATATTTGAGTGCTCCTTAAGCATCTCCATCATTCAGTAACCCCACTGGTTCAGGTTTAGCTTTCCCCTTTTTCTCCACAGCCCTTCGCACTTAAAAAAAAATCACTTTTCTTTTAATGAAAGCTGAGAGCCTCAGTCACCTGAATCCAAGAACTGCATCTTTAAAGAAAACACCCCTTTCCCAATTACACTCTTCTGTGGTATAATTTTAAACAGTACACATACACTTCTTATTGAGACTCTCATTCTTCTCAGACTTCCTAGAGAGACTTATCTCACTACTGTAGGGTCAAAAAGGTGGAAGCCCTATGTCCCTCCCTTTAATATCAGTAGGCATTCCCACAGAGAAGAAAGAGAGCTAAAAGAAATATTCATATTGAAGAGTTTAACTGTCCTCTCTGTAATAGGCTTTTAAGTAAGGCTGTCACCTGTCGAGTTTTTCTCAGAATTGTCCGTTTTATGAGGTAGTTTATCCCTGAAATGTGGAAGGCATATCAACACTAGGAAATTATTTCAAAATAACTAAATTCAAAATAACAACTCCTGAAATAATTATTTTGAAATAAGCATATTCCCCAAGGAAAGCAGGAGTACAGATTTTGAAATAACCAGCCCAATATTTTGAAATTACAGGTTTGGTAGTGTGGACACACTGTTTATTATTTTCAAATAAGGAGGTGAGGGGTATTTTGAAATAACTCCCTAGTGTACACCAAGGCTATGGGCACTCAGTACACATTGCCAGCTGTTTAGTTTTATGGGTGTAGGATCACCTTAAACATCCTGATTTTGAGAAGAGTGGATTATTTTGTTTTTGTTTTTGCCCCTTAGACGTGCCAACCCTACTTTTGAATGAGGAGAGGAAGAAGGATTGTAAGCTCTTCAAGGCAGGGACTGTCATTTATTATTAGGGCTGGTCAAAGTATTCTGAGCAAAACATTTTCTATCAGAAATGTGATTTAATTGAAAACAAAATGTTCAAGGGAAAAGATTGATTTTGGCATTATTTTCCATTGGGAAAAATGAACACAAAAATGTTTAGGGGTCAACGCAAATTAATATGTTTACTGTCAGTTTATTGACATGAAACAATTTCGGCTATGTCTACACTGCAGGTATTTGTCAGCAGAGAGTATGCTAATGAAGCGTTCATTGGCATTTGTCACGCTGTATTTGCATATCTCTGCCGATGCTTTTTGCGCAAGAGGTTTTTGCACAAAAAACAAGCAGTGTAGACAGGTCCGTTTTGTGCAAAAAAAAAACCCCTTTTGCTCAAGATCCTGTATCCCTTCTTTTTTGAGGCATAAGGGATCTTGCGCAAAAGGTTTTTTTTGCGCAAAATGGACCCGTCCGCACTGCTTGTTTTTGTGCTAAAACCTCTTGTGCAAAAAGCATCAGCAGAGATATGCAAATGACAGTGCGAAAAATTCTAATGAGCGCTTCATTAGCATTCTCTCTATCAACTAATTCCTGCAGTGTAGATGTAGCTTTCAGGTTGTGCTAATGCTCATCTTTACATCTACTTGTGCTGCTGCTGTCCTTTATGGGAGTTGTAGTTCCAGGTTCCTAGGGGCCCCAGTCTCCCTATGGGCTATGCTTCTTGATGAAACTACATCTCCCATAATGCTCCATGGCAACTCACCCACAGAGAAAGACATAACATTAAGACTTGCCTGAATTGAAAGGTTTTGTTATAGTTTGGCAATCCAAATAAAAACATTTAATTTTGACATTAATTACTGCATCCATCATTTCAAATACCTCATTACTCCTATGAACCCTGCTCACTGTCTGAATCACATCATTTCAGCTTTTTATCCTGATTCAGGACAAAAACAAATATAAAAATGGGATGGCAATTCCAGTTTTCAATTAGTTTTGTTTATTATATGTTACTTGGTGGTGGCTTTTAGGTATCACTGCCATATAAATGGTTACTATTAGTGATATGTTGACTAAGCTGGTTTATGCTGTTGATATTTTTTGAAAAATTGGAACATATTCAGAGAATTAGCCATAAGAATTATTAAAGAACTGGAAAACATGCTTTACAGTGGAAGACTCAACAATTTAGTTTCTCAAAAGAAAAGTTGGGGGTGAGTTAATCATAATCTAGAAGTAACATAGTGAACAGAAATCTGACAACTAGAGGGCTCTTCAGTCTAGAAGACAAAGGCATAACAAGATCCAATGGCTTGGAAGTTGAAGCTCTAGACACATTCAAATTAAAAAGAAGATGCAAACATTTCAAAGTGGGGGTTAAGAATCATTATAACATCTTGCTAAGTGTTCTGATAGAGTTTCCATCACTGACAGTATTTAAATCAAGACTGGATGTTTTTCTAAAGAATATGTCCTAGTTCAATCAGAAATTATTTACCCGTACGTCTAATGGCCTCTTTTATGTAGAAGGTCAGATTAGATGCTAACAATGGTCTCCTCTGACTTTTTAATCTAGGAATCTATACCCAGTACATTCTAACTTGGATTAAACAGCATTTATCTAGCCTGAATGATGAGGGCATAACCAATGGAAAATAACAAGTGTTTTTAAGTACTCTATCCTAGATATAGGGTAAATCATGGTATCCTAATTTAAGAACATAATGTTTAGTACTTCTATAGCCCTTGTTTCAAAGTGTTGTGCAATCATGAACTAATATTCTTCACAACACTACTCTGAAGAACTACTCTTTATATAGCATACAGTAGCATTTAAGGTAGAAAGACACAGTGCTGCCCCAAAACTTTCCACTCTAAGGCTGAAAATTATCATAGGAAAATAATATTCCTGTATAAATTCTTCAGTGCACACTAAATAGTTATTCAATTATTTCTTTTAATTCTAAACATAAAGCAAAATACTACACATTTAGAGTTAAAGACTAAAAATCTCTATATTCATGCACAATTAGCCTTCACAATAGTTTTCTTCTTTGTGGGATCACATGAAGGTCTGGTAAGGAAATCAGTCACATGAGGCTCAATAATATAAATATTGTAAGAAAAGATTATAGCAGGTTTGAGTATCACTGTTGTCTATATTATAGACATTTCCTGTAATCAGAAGAATGGGGTGTATACAGAGGGCATAAAGCCAATGGGAGTCATGCTGTGTCACACAGAACTTGTCACATGCTGATGTCTCTGTGTCACTCATTAAGAAACACCATCTCTAGAATTATTCTTATTCCCAGACAGTCTTGCTTGAAAGTAAAATGAAAAACTGGATTTTATCTCTGTTTTTGAACAACAAATCCCTCTGGCCCAGAGTTAGGAACCTAAGTCCCTTTGATGGATCAGGCTTAGACTCCGCCACTCTCCTCTTCATTTCCTATTGGCTAGGTTAATCCCCTCCCCAATCCATTTGCTGACTTGTGTGAGTCCCGCTCTTAGGTGCCTAACTCTCTCCATGCTTTGTATCAGGAGTTTGGCTGCCCAAATCAACATGAGGCTTCCATTGCACAGCAGGGCACGAAGCTTGCCATTGCAAATGTGAGCCTCAATCCATTTTGTGGCTCTAACCCTGCATTCCTAAAATACTAAAACCAAATCCATGTACTCCTGATTATGTTCATTAACTCATCTGATATCTCATAATTTGATTTGCTTGTATTTATTTTAATGTATTAAAGTATAGTGCCAAGAGACTTAGTACTACTTCAGACACCAACCAAACTTTTCATTCTCAAGTCTTTAATATGTCAGAGAATATTCAGTTTTTATGTTTTGTATTTCTAAACATGTGACTCTTATTCCTTAGAATACAATTAAAAAAAAACTAAGGAGTGGTTCTTACACAAACTTAATCCAGTTGAGACTCCCATAGTTAGAGCCCTGCAAATCTGCAGATATCTGCTCTATATTCTCAACTCATTTTTGTGGATATGGATGCAGATAGATAACATTTTGTGTCTAGAACCCTGAAAATTTGCGATATTCACTTTATATCCGCAGATATGTACATTTTAGGACATCAGTGGGGATATCCATAGCTCATTTTTGTGGATGTGGATGCAAATCTTGTATCCACTCAGGGCTCTACGCATAGCTTATCTCTCTTTTAAAGTATCATGATAAGTCTGTCACACTTTTATTTGTGTGCCTTGGTCAGCAACTGACAATTAAAATATTTTCATTAGTCTTCAGAGTAAACACCCAATTGAAATGAAATGCGACAGCTGACAGCAGTCTCAGCTATTGTTTCAAGCTGTCTCCAGATATCACAAAAAGTTAAATGTGCTCCATCTTCAAAACTGATTGCTTTTTAATATAGAAAATGAGATAAAATTGGCTAGAGTGCAAAACTAGTTCAAGGTGATTGTAAAAACATTTTATTTGCTTCAATCATTTTTGCATACTTATTTATTTAAGTGAAGTTTCCTGGGCGTAAAACTCTGTTCATATGAATATTTACTCAGTAAATTTCAAGCCCTTTATTTAATCATTAAACTAATTTAAGGCAGAATTATAAAGATTTGTTTATCCAGACACAGATCAGAAATAATACGTCACTGGGTAACAAGTCACATAGCTTGAATATCAAAAGGCTTGTAGGAACAATCATAGTGAACAGTTTGTAAATGTTTGAATCCACAGGCTGAAATTTGCTTGCAAAAAATAGTCAAACAGTTATGAAATATGAGCAAGTTTATAAATGTTCCTTTATGTTCATGACCAGAAAATAAAGTGTATATTATCTGAATAAAGGTTCAATACAAATTGTTTACCCAGCTCTAGTTGGAAAATGGACTGGGAACTATACCTAAATTCTAATCCCAGTGCTGATGCATACTTCCTTTTGACCTTGTCAAGTGACTAAACCCTTGTGTACCTCAGTTTCCTCACCTATGAAATAATAATGGGGTAGTAATAACCACCTCAGAAGGCTGTTACCAGGCTAAATGTTTGTGAAACATTATTTGTTACTCAGACAGTGTTCCATAAGTACAAAATATTCTATCTGAAAATAAACGTCTAGCAAGAAGTGGGGTCAAACAATGGGAGGTCATAGAAACACATATTTTCCTTGTACAACTGAAAAAACAATTTAACAAATTTATTTTTGCCTTTTATTATCAAGGCCATTTTCTGTACAAAGTTTCAGATTAGTAACATTTTAGACTGAAGACAAAATTCCTTGATCATAGGAAGTTACCTTGCCAAAATTGAAAGTAAAGAGAGAGAGAGCCACAAGGATAATTTATCTACTTTTTGTTAACATCACCCTGACACACAGCATTAAGACAAATTTAGTCATTAGCTCTTTTAGCAAAAACAACTCCCCTATTTAAATTTTAAATTGACCTAGAAACATATAAAATGTGTTTTCTTTAACTTCCTTGCCCGGCTCTGTACACGTGGGAAATAGACGTTTCTAAATATATCAAACTATTTTGCACTAAATAGATCAGAGCAATAACAGGGGCCTGACAAGGTCAGATACTTACTGGTTTTGCCAGCTAATTAAGTTTTGCTGTACAAATACTCGTTATTTAGTCTTCTTTGCCTTTGAAGTGTTTTCTAAAGCCATATTTTCATCCAGAAAATAAATGTTTTCTTTTTTCCATAAATAAAACCCTGTCTGGTGAAGCTCTGTATTTAGAATGCCATGTGAACGTCTTGGCTTTCCTGAAGTAAGTGTTAATGTTTGCAATGTTTCTGGCAACTACAGAGCAACTATACGTCAGATCTAAAACACAGTGTGTTTACCATGATCTGTCTTGTGCAATTTTGTTGTAACAATAACTGTGTGAAAGGTTGCTTGTGACGTGGCTCAAACACTCTGATTACTCATGTTGACATGATGTGTGTCTGAGTGATATAGTATAGCTGGTGTAATGAAAGTGCTTGTCTGTTTTTATTTTTTTAAAGTGAAACCCCTCTTCCAGTGGGTTTCATGTCGGAAAAATTTGGGAAGGATGGAGATAGAAGAAGGGAGTTTTGTCAGCATGTAGAATATTATATATAATTTTATTATTCCTACAAATTAAGGACAGCTGGAGGGTAGGAGGCGGGAGTTGAAAAAAATAACAGAGTATATAGACCTATGAAAAACAGGTTGAGAACTCAACTGCCCCCACAACCCACAGCCGATGTTCCTCAGAAAACGATTTCTACTGAGTAGAAGACTCCTATTCCCCAAATTCTGTGATAGAGGTATTAGAGCAAAAAGTGTTTACAGCCTCTGTAAAACAAAGTATATCATAGAATTTTTGTAAAGATAGTTAACACACATGCACACGCACACACACGTGGATGTTTACACACACACACACACACACACACACACACACACACACACACACACACACAAAATAATATATTTTTTTCAAGACTAAATACATTTCTGCACTTTGGAACATGGCTAAAAATGAGTTTATAATCTCAATTTGCTTGGCCAGGCACCCACAATAAATTAAACACTCATTCATAGGACTTTATGGTCAACAACAAAAAAGAGGTGGGGGTAGAAATGGAGAATAGAAAAGAGGAGCTTTGAACAGAGTGTTATTTGTTATAAAAGATTAAAAAAAAACCTTTTTTATTCTGTTTACTGGGCTGACAGTGTTAGTTCTCACTGAGTAAAGTTCCTCACAATAGCTATAGTGTAGTTCAGCCCAAACCATAAATTGCACATCATGTTTTCATTGTTTTTTGGAAGCCTCCTACAGTCTTATGTTTTACACAGCAGTATCATGCTTCATGACTAAGTCCTGTCTGTATTACAAGACAAAGTTGTGTTCTAATTATGTCAGGAGACTGTCTCAGCAGCATTCTCAGAACCTTTGTTTTCTTTGTTTAAAAGCCTTCTACAGTTTTTTGTTTTTGTTAAAAACATGTAACTCAAACATCTGTCTCTAACTCCACCTACACTTCTCATTTTGATATGTTGGTATGGCATCATCTTATAACCATGATCAGTAGTCATCTTTTTATTATACTGTAACAAATATTTATTTTTATACTATTATCTTTAAAGTCCACTATCTTAAAAGAAGAATGTTAAGAACTTGATCCTGCTAAGAGCCCTGCACCTGTACAGAACCCCATTGAAACCTCTGGAGCTCTGCATACATTTAGAAGTCATCCTGTACAAATCAGTGGGTAGGATAAGGGTCAAAGGGATAAAATCAAGCATTCAAAAGTTGGGAAATGCAAGAATAACCTTAATTCTTGCAGTCTCACTCCTGCCCACTTACTGATACAGGCTTTATGTACCTGATCATCTGTCTGATGGACCTAACCCCCAGGTAATAGGTTACATCTGAATTCCCTCCAGTACAAGGATTGCTAGTAATCTAAATCCAAGGAAGATTATAGAAGGAGATTTACATCCCAGACTTTAGAATTTCTACCCAATTTTTTAATTATATAAATTGAGTAGAGACCACTCTGAACCATAAAGTCATTCAAGAAATGAGTTATTTTTTATTTATATTTTGCTCCTTTCACTCATGACTGGAATCCAATGAAGAACAGTGGCTCCCAGTCTCATGACTAAATCCAAGCAATGAATAAATCTTGGTGGCATGTGAAAGGGTTAGACTGTTAAAGAAGAAAGACAACACCTCCATCAGTTAATAGTTGTTTCATATTATAGGATTAAGTCTCCCCCCAGTCTATTCAAGCTTTTATTGGAGATGCAGCTTCTGTTGCCCCAAAAACTGCTAGTTCCAAATGCTTTTTCAGTGATGCAACTATGCCCTCTTCACCAGTTTTGAAGATCACGCTACAGAAAAAAGAATAATCGATTTCAGGCCCTTGAAGCTTGAATGACTGATGCAGTCACTAAACACTAGAAGCTAAATGCTGCTCTCATTCATTTTTGAGAGAAATCAGTGGAAAGGTACAATTGTAACAGAGCAGAACTATGTTGTGGCACTTAAGGGGGGGAAAGAAATAAAAAACTAGTTTGAAACTAGGTGCCGTTCAAAGGACAGGAAAATTTGGATACCATACTCATGACTGCTGGGAAAACCTGAGAAACTGATGTAGTTCAAGAACAGTTCATTCATATACAAAACATATCTGTGAACTGGTGCCAAACTCCTTCTCTCTCTCCGTTTATATTTATGCACTTTTCATTACTTGAGTAGAATTTGTTGAAAAATAGAAAAATATTTAAAAAATATCAAAATATATATGATGGTCTGAACAGTTAGAGTAACATATAGTATGTGACAAACCCACTGCATGCACTAATCCCCATATATTAATGAGAATTTATAGCAGACTTACCCAGAATTGCCTGGGTCCTTCAGGGCAGGGACCTGGTCATGTGGGGGATGCAGGACTCAGAGCAGGGCCTAGTGCATCAGGAGGGAGCACAGGAGGTTGGTGATGAGGGAAGTGCAAGAGTGAGGGCTTGGAGGTAAGGCGGGTCTCAAAGCCTGAGGACCCATCCGGGACAGACCTTTGCTCTCCCCCTGGCCACCAGGGATGTTTTTTTCTTCCAGCTGCCACAGTCACCAGAGCCTTCTGTCTTCCACCTCTGCCAGCCACCCGGGGCCTTCTATCTCCTCCCAACCCCTCTGACCAGCATGGACTTTGGCCAAGAGCCAGGAGGAGGAAATGGTTTGGGATGAGGGGGGCTACTTACCCAATCTGGTGGCAGGCAAGATGGCAGAGCTCCTGTCTGATGGCTACTTTCTTGGTGGTACAGCTGTGCAAGTGTCCACTGTGCAGTATAGTTCTCCCCCATGCTTACTGCCCCTGATGGCCACTTTCAGTATTCTCTTCTCTGTGCCCCTCCCTTTCCATGTCATGGAAAAGAGTCCTATTCCAGACACTTTCTGGATACAACCAAATCCTAACTTTTCTTTAAATTAGGATAGGTGGAAGCTGCATACCAAATTTGGTGATCCTAGTTCCTACAGTTTAGGAGCAGTTCTTGAACGAACAGACACATAAATGGACAGACACACACGGATGCACATTTCTAAAATATATAGATAACTGACCATGTAGAAGGGCATGTCTACACTACCACCCTAGTTCGAACTAGAATGGTAATGTAGGCAACCGGAGTTGCAAATGAAGCCCGGGATTTGAATTTCCTGTGCTTCATTTGCATATTGCTGGGCGCCGCCATTTTTAAATGTCCACTAGTGTGGACTACGTGCCACGCGGCTACACGCGGCACGGACTAGGTAGTTCGGACTAGGCTTCCTAGTTTCACGAGGAGTAACGGTAGTTCGGAATAGGAAGCCTAGTCCGAACTACCTAGTCCGTGCCGTGTGTAGCCACGCGGCACGGAGTCCGCACTAGCGGACATTTAAAAATGGCGGCGCCCAGCAAGATGCAAATGAAGCCCGGGAAATTCAAATCCCGGGATTCATTTGCAACTCCGGTTGCCTACATTACCACCCTAGTTCGAACTAGGATGGTAGTGTAGACATACCCGAAGAGTTTTTAGAAAATTTTGATTTTCAAGGGTCAGTTTTGAAGAACCAAATCCAAATGAGTGGCACCAAATATGAATGGTGCTACTGTGCATGTAATACCCGATATTATGCTTTTTCTGGAAATAACTGGTGAGTGCCTACAAAAATAGAGATTCATGGATACAGTGGGTGTGTTGCATGTTGCATAACTAGCCTCTTGCAAACATGACAATTTGAATTTCAGGTCTTCTAAGAAAAGGACTGGTGCTAATCAACTTGAATATAATAGGAGAGCTGGCAGTATTTTAAAGATGACTTATTGAAGGCACAGGAAGAAACCATCCCAATGCGCAGTAAGCAAATAAGGTAGGGGACCAGATTGGCTTACCAAGGAAATCCTTGATGAGCTTAAACACAAAAAGGGAGCTTATAAGAAGTGAAAACTTGGACAGATGACTAGGGAGGAGTATAAATATACTGCATGGAAGTAATCAGGAAGGTGAAAGCACAATTGGAATTGCAGCTAGCAATGGATGTGAAGGGTACACAAAGGTTTTTACAGGCATTTTAGCAATAAGAGGGTGATCAGAGAAGGTGTGGGGTCCCTTATTGGAGGAAGGAGGTAACCTAGTGACAGATGATGTGGGAAAAGCAGAAGTACTCAATGCTTTTTTTGCCTCTGTCTTCACAGACAAGGTCAGCTCCCAGATTACTGCACTAGGCAACAAAGTATGGGAAGGAGATGGCAGCCCTCGGTGGAGAAAGAACAGGTTAAGAACTATTTAGAAAAGTTAGACATACACAAATCCCTAGGTCCAGATTTAATGCATCCAAAGGTGCTGAGGGAGTTGGCAAATGTCATTGCAGAGCCTTTGGCCATTATCTTTGAAAACTCATGGAGATCAGGAGAAGTCGCAGATGACTGCAAAAAGGCAAATGTAGTGCCCATCTTTATAAAAGGGAAGAAGGACTATCCAGGGAACTACAGACCAGTCAGTCTCACCTCAGTCCTTGGAAAAATTAGGGATCCTTAAGGAATCCATTATGAAGCACTTGGAAGAGGGGAATGTAATCAGGAATAGTCAACATGGATTCACCAAGGGAAAGTCATGACTGACCAATCTGATTAGCTTCTATGATGAGGTGACTGGCTCTGTGGACGTGGGGAAGTCAGTGGATGTGATATATTTTGACTTTATCAAAGCTTTTGATACTGTCTCCCAAAATATTCTTGCCAGCAAGTTAAGGAAGTATGGATTGGATAAATGGATTGTAAGGTGGATAGAAAACTTGCTACATTGTTGGGCCCAACAGGTAGTGATCAATGGCTTGATGTCCGGCTGGCGGTCGGTTTCAAGTAGAGTGCCCCAAGGGCTCTAGGGCTGCTTTTGTTCAACATCTTGATTAATGCCCTGGATGAAGGGATGGATTGCACCATCAGCAAGTTCACAGATGATACTAAGCTAGTGGGGAGAGGTAGATACGTTGGAGGTGTTGAAGCAAAAAAACGCTCCTCTCTGTTTAGGCAGCTAACAAACAGCTTTATTAATTAATAAAGCACAGCATGAGCCAAACGTGGTCCCAGCAAAGCAAGGCCCAGTAAGGCTCCCTAATACAATCAATCCTAGTATCTTTATACCCTTAGCCAAACAGTCTGACGTCAGGGCATCCAATTACAGAAATCCTCAATTTAACTTGGAAAAACAAAGCCTTATCAACAAGACGGTGGACAGGTACGAGGGAGTGCATCTCCTGTCCCAACCAGCCCAATTAACACATACCAATAGCCCATCCTGTAGGCTTCTTCTCACGGGGTGACAGAAAGTTCACTCTGGTCTATGTGCTTGAGAGAAAAGCTGAAATGGCTTCTGTTATACAAGATGGCTTCTAGCTAAATATGAAATGGTTTCTACAGCTTCTACAGAGGGCAGGGATAGGGTCCAGAGTGACCTGGACAGAACAGAGGATTAGTCCAAAAGAAATCTGATGAGGTTCAACAAGGACAAGTGTAGAATCCTGTACTTGGGACGGAAGAATCCCAAGCATTGTTACAGACTGGGGACCAACTGGCTAAGTAGCAGTTCAGCAGAAAAGGACCTGGGGATTACAGTGGATGAGAAGCTGGATATGAGTCAACAGTGTGCCCTTGTAGCCAAGAAGGCTAATGGTATATTAGGGTGCATTAGAAGAAGCATTGCCAGCAAATCTAGAGAAGTGATTATTCCCCTTTATTCGACACTGGTTAGTTCGAATATTCTGGGCTCCCCACTACATTCTGTGGACACATTGGAGAGGGTCCAGAAGAGGACAACCAAAATGATTAGAGGGCTGGAGCACATGGCCTACGAGGAGAGGCTGATGGATCTGAGCTTATTTAATCTGCAGAAGAGAAGAGTGAGGGGGGATTTGCTAGCAGCCTTCAACTTCCTGAAGGGAGGTTCCAAAGAGGATGGAGAGAAGCTATTGTCAGTAGTGACAGATGGCAGAACAAGGAGCAATGGTCTCAAGTAACAATGGGAGAGGTCTATGTTGGTGTGACGGTGCGGGACACCTCTGCCCCTCAGAGGCGAGCCCGACCTGCACTGAGCCGGCGGTTGCTCTTGTGCTTTTTAGCACCGCCTGGGGAACGTGGTGGGTCTGTGCACCCTGCACAGCCGCCGCGGGTCTATCCGCCTCCAGGGGGCAGGGGCAGGCACGCCGGCCGGCGTGCTGACGTAGGCAGGATTACGTCAGGGGCGTGCCGAGAACCTGAGGGAGGAGGGCGCACAGACGTGGATGTAAGGGGGGGGGGCGGGAAGTTTAAAACCAGGGGAGAAAACTGCCGGTGTAAGAGGGGAAGGAGAGGAGGACACAGGAGTGAGGGTAGAAAGGAGCCCAGGGCAGGGGCTGGAATTAAGCCCGGCGAGCCGGAGGGTTTTGGGGAAGATTCTCCTGCCAGCTGAGCAGGTCTGGGCGGACCTGTTCTTAGGGCACTGAGCTGGAGCCCGTGAGTGAGGGCGGGCCTGGGCCCCCCTACCCTCCTGCACAGCTGGGCGGCTACGCACGGAGCACATAGGGCCCTACAGCAGAAAAGGCCAGTGGTCGGGGCTAAAAACTTGGGGATATTCGCCACCTAGAGTGGCAACACAAGGAATGGGGGGAACCCCGCTCCCATCGCCGATTGGGTCATGGAGTTCGCACCCCAACAGTTGGATATTAGGAAAAACTATTTCACTAGAAGGATGGTGAAGTACTGGAATGGGTTACCTAGGGAGGTGGTGGAATCTCCATCCCTAGAGATTTTTAAGTCTTGGTTTGACAAAGCCTGGCTGGGATGATTTAGTTGGGATTGGTCCTGCTTTGGGCAGAGGGCTGGACTCGATGACCTCTTGAGGTCTCTTCCAGCCTTAGGATTCTATAGTTCTATGATAATCAACAAATAAAACAATGAAGCTGGCTTCAGAGAAGTTCAAAATAAAATCTAGCTTTTAATGTGTGTCCCATTTTTACTAGGAAGTCATTGATTTTTATGATAATACAGAAGTATTACATTGTTACTCATACATTTCATGCATATTTTTATAGTATTGTGTATGTATTGCTGACTTTTCAGTACATTGTAGAATTAGTTAATCATCCATGCGGGTGAACATAATCTCATCCCAGTTTTTTCTTTTCTGATGCACTTTTGTGAAGACATTGCTCAATATTACATGGTGAGTGTACACAAGTAATTTATTAACATGACTAAGAATTGTGTGTCTATGTCCACATTGCAGCATCACTAAAGCAAAAGAGAACCTACCAACGTGCACCAGCAGGGAATTTGGTCCAATGCATATAGGCAGCTGTTAAAAGATCTGGACAAAACAGAGGCTCAAAAAACCTAGAACCAAACTATTCTGAAGTTCACCAGTGCTTGGATCTGACATTTTGTTTCTGGTCTATCTCCCATAAATGTTTGGCTATTAGTCCCTGTGACATATGGATCCCCTTTTATGAAGAAATAATGTTCCTTTCCTACTGACCTGACTATAATAGGTTTTGCTAGAAATCTTCATTTGTCCATATTTGGAACTGTAGGAACACAAAGAACTAATACTGCAGCTGTATGTTTTTAATTTGTTTATTGAGGAAAAGAGCAATGTTCCTTTGCAAAGTAGTAAATAGTATTTGTTACAGATGTATTATAGCTGTTTTGATGGAGAGATTGTATATGTTACCCACATGCGGCAAAAGGACGGTATTGCATCTGTGAATTCAGCAAGGCTTGACGTTGGGAATATTTGAAAAAAAACTTATTTTTGTGTTACAATTATTCCTCAGAGTATTTCAGCTTCAAGAAATGCTTCAGTGTAGGTACAATCGCCTGATTCTGAAGGTCATGGCCCTGCATGTGTGAGAATAATCTGGAGACTGTTACATCTTATGCCCCTGGACTGTGGCCCCAAAGGATCCTACACCATGATGAATTGTCAGAGAATTATTATTAAGAATTGGTTAAATTACAGTAGCACCAAGAGACCCAACTGAAATCAGTGCTCATTTGCATTTGTCACTGTGCAAAGCTATTACAAGAGACAGTCTTTGCCCCCAAAAAGCTTACAGTTTAAACCAGTGGTGGGCAACCTGCTGCCCACTGGACACATGTGGTCCATTGGGGTTCCATGTACAGACCCCTCTGCTTCCTTTCCCCTACCTCTTACACACTGGGGAGCCTGCACTTACCTACTCCTTCCCTCCCAGCACTTCTAGAGTGCCATGAATCAACTGATTTGCTCCTCCTCCCCATTCCTCCTGCTCTCTCCCAGAGCCTGAATGCAACAAATCAACTGTGATTTGATATTGTAAAGTAAGTGTAAATGTTTCATGTATTACTGTTGGAAGTTAACAACAGATCTACTAATATATGAATGATTAAAGCATTTCTGCTTGTTTTGAAATATTCAGCATGCCATGTATTAATATATTTAGTTTTGTTCTTGGGGACATGGTTAGTGCACATGACTGATTTCAATCTCACAGCCCTCTGAGATGAAGAAGATCCACTCATGCAGCCCACTCACTAGCCTTGATTGCCCATTGCTAATCTAAACAGACAAGCAGGATGGGAGAGGGTAAAGAGCAACACCAAGAGGTGGACTCCATTGTACCCTCAATACTCCCTCCGTGCCATAATAGGAGCAGGCTGTGGCAGCCTTATATCAGGTAAGTGTCATCTGCCTGTTGTGCAGTTCCCACGTAATAACGTCACATCCAGAATCTAGCCCAATATTATAAATTGGGAGTTACTAGCACCAACTATTATTAATGTTGCCCAACATTCCCTATTATTATTCATTCTATAAACAAGTGATGAATAATAAGTTTAGTCCACATTCAGAAGTTCTTTTAAATAACTTTTACATGTGCATGTATGCAAGACAAAAAAGCATTTCCTGCTCCCTGTAAAGCTCCAGAGGAAGTAGTCATGAGAGCTTCGAGATCTAAATTGGTCCCTCAGTTACACCAGTGTAATCCCATTGACCTACACAATTCCAGTAATTAAATCATCAGGATTTCAATTTACGGGTATGTATTGGCCCATACAGAAAATTAGGCTATACACTTCCTCCCAAGGCACAAGAATGATTAGACTTCTATGTACAGGGTCAGTCACCTGATGTATACTTTAACAAGAACTATATAGTAGGAGCAGGATTTCCTGGTTTAAATAATAAAGACAATGGGGAACTGAGACTGTAACTGCATCTGTTTTTCCTCTTTATCTTGACTAACAGAGTATGAAACAGGATCCTCAGATTTATACCTTGAGCTCTCCCAAAACTGTTAAGATGTGACTGTCAATACATTAACTGTAAAATCATACATAGACCCCTGCTTAGAGGATACCAAGACTGATTCATTACTATTTCCAAAATCTTAACAGATAGTCATCCGTCACATGAACTACAGTACCGCTAGTGGTTTTAACACTCCATTTTGCTGCTTCAATTATGCAACAAAAACTTGGGAAGGAAAAGAGATTCCACATAGTTGATTTTACCAATTACTATTAAAAATACAGATTCATACTCCAGTGTCTCAGAACAAGAGAATTTGAAAACGGATGCACACGTACTACTGTGCCACATTTACTATTTTGTATGCGCCGTGTTCTTGATTAGAAATATATAATACAATGCCCACAGCACCCTTATCTTAATAAAATCAGACATTTTAAGATTGTATATTTCTGTATATTGGGAATATGACAATCAAATATACAGCAATGTTGGATCCCTATGCTATTTTTTTCTTATTTCTGTACCAAATATAAGCAGCTTTCTGTAGACAGCAGCAGCCAGCACAGTGGCTCAATGTATTAATACTTCCTGCTTTAGCGAGGTGATGCTTTACTCTCTATTGCAGTGAGCTTGAATCACAGACGGGGATTAAAAACAAATAAAGAGATTTGGACTAAATGCAGTCCTGTTGGCGAGATCTATCATTTATAATCACAAAGGATAGCAGACAGTTTCCTGGGTGCAAAATTTCAGACAGAGAAATATACATTATATATTGAATGAGTGTCTTTGAAGTTTGCAGCCAGCTCACAAAAAGGTTCTGAAAGACTGAAGAACAACTGATCACAGTCTTTATTTTATCATCTATGTTAGAACCGCCCAGAATCAGAGATAACACGGTGCCATTTCTACGCACCTTTTCAAATGAGACCGCAAACCACTGCTTTAGGAACAGCAAATTAATCTTAGTTTGGTTGGTCTCCATATTAATACAGTTAGATTCCTCTGCAAATTGAGTAACATTTACTGTAAACTCATTACTACAGCAAGTCACACCCAAGTCTTCTCTACAGCAATACAGACCATTACTAAGATAAGCTAGGGAGTCTACTCCAAAATCCTCCATTTTGTTTTGCCAGAATAAAAACACATATACCACAGGAAACTGTTGTTCAATCAACAGGGTTTCATAGAGAGTGATTTGAAAATTTTTGGCAGAAAAAGCTTTACTTATCGTTTGGGCAATTTCAATCACAACCACTCACTTGCTGACGCCATATGGTGAAAGTTAGTGAAACACAAGTGAGTTTTCCAGCAAACAATTGTACATATTTTTTAGCTAACTCTTGTGGCTGTAGCTTGAATTGTTTCTTTCTTAAATACTCATTTAGTCAAGATTTACATGAAGTATGGATGTGTTAGTTACAGCCTTGTTTGCTTGATGTTTTATCACGTTTCATGTGGGATGGAATGAGAGTTAAGGCATCATCAATTGTATTTTCAAATTACATAGTATTCACGCTTTTAGTTGTAAATCAGGATAAGTGTTTCATGATCCAGAATCTGGATCCTGGATCAACTGAAATGCCTCAAATTCTCTTGGACAACTCTGTACTGTTCTTTAAAAAAAAAAAAAAAAAAAAAAAAAGAAACTAGAGGGGCTAAATGTAGAAAGTACACCTAACAGTCCTATAATCAAACACTTCCTCTGGTGTCATAATAAGCATTAACAGTACTCTGCACTGATACCAGTTGAAACTCTGAAAAAGCAAAGTATCCCTGTTCAAAGCACATCACAATGTCAGTGATATGATTAACAAGCTCTGTGTAAACTCCAATGTTTAATTTGGCTTTTGGCACTATCTATACAGCAGAAAACTCTTACTTCAACTTCCCTTACTCCTCATGAAATGAGGGTTACAGAAGTCAGAGTAAGAAATCCTCCAGCTTGAAATAACTTCCAAATAAAGGCTTGCTGTGTAGAGGCGCACTTTGTTATTCCAAAATAATGTCAGTTATTCTGAAATTACGCAGCTATGTAGATGTACCACCTTGACCCTCTAATAAACTGATATCAACACGCCTACAACAATACTGCATATAAGAAGTGGAAAATATTTAGACTCAGTTTGAAAACAGATTTTAAAATCCTATTATTATTTTATAGATAGATACTGTGATTTAGGATATATGATGTAGTACCTTAAAATCAAGATCGATTAAATCATTTTTTACCTCACTAATAATACTGTAATAGATTCAGCTTTTTATCAACCAAATCCTTCAGACATAGAATCCCTTCATCTGCAAATTCTCTAACATATATAAATAGATGTAATAGGCTTTCCTGTGTATTATCTGGACACATTGGCACATGTAAATACGTGGCATGTTGTGACAGTGCTTTGCTGTGTCTGGCACTCATCATATCAATCTGTTTTCTTCCATCAGTGTTGACATTAAACAAGTAGACTAGGAACATAGAAGTATACAACTAAATTCTACATTCTAGAATATAGGTTTTGATTCTGTGGGGTACCACAACTCCTCTTGTGTTCATTAGGGATACGTAGTGATTAATTTACTAGTTGAGTAGTTGATGGAATTTCCATTGATTACTAGACTAGTTGATAAGCACTTGTTTGATGAACCCCAAAATAGCCAGGGGACACACTCGGAGAGGCATGCGGGGGGCAGCAGGTGGGGTTGGGGAAGATACCTGGCCCCAAACTTTGCTGGAACGGGGCTCCTGGATCAGGAGTATTCCTGGATCCCAGTCACCATGGGCCTATATAACTCACTTCCCCGAGTGGAAGAGAGCAGGTGGTGGTGAAATCTGTCACTGACTGAAAAGATAAAACTTGACCTAGAGAACATCTAAGAATTATTACCAGAATCTGTTGGGAACCTTTGAAAGACTGATCAGCTGAATTGGGGATCAGCCATTTAGGATCATCTTAACTGTGCATTGTTGCAGTTCAGGTGCTTTTAACTTGTATGTTGAGATTTATGTTTCCACCAAAAAAGGGTGCTTTGTTGTGGAAAAGATACTGGTGTCGTATATTTTTTGGAGGGCTGTATCCATATCCTCTAATTTATTCCTTATCCCACTTACAGATTCACACCTGATGAGAACAGATTAGTTATGACAAGTGAATAGGTGACATGTTTTGAAAGACAACATGGAGGATACATGAAATTTGTTTCTGGGGTATCAAAAGAAAGGATAGTGAAAATACATCAAGGTAACATTAAATACTTGATTAACATTAAACACCAGCCATTTTCTAGGGTTCTCCATTTTTTTTTCAATGTTCTCATCTTGGTAAGGTTCCATGTCCCAGGCACCAACTTTCCACCTGATGAAAACTTCAGTTTGTTAGAGAAGTCTAAAACTGCTTAAGAAAGTGCACTGATCAGCAACTCAAGCTACATATTTGTTGTATAAAATCCTTTTATTAGAAAGCTATCTGCTATGAGATTAATGCTATATTTCAGGAAGCTGAAGGCATCATTGGCAAACCGGTTTTGCCTTGCATTCTAAATTAGAACACACAAACTGACTTAGTGAGCTTTTTACTACTGCATTAAATGACAAAAATGACTATCTATATAGAAACAATTGGAAAAATATAAGGACGTCTAGCCACACATAAAACTATTGCATACTTTTGCAGTTTAGTATATATTGGTCCTTGATACTCATAGGTTATGTTTTCATTTATCTATTTAGTCACTTTAATATGTGATGTCCTCTATAACCTCTACAGGTTCAGGTTTGGTTTAGTTTTGCAAATGAAGGCTGAATTTTTTATATGCTAATTCCATTTTATGAATGCATTTACATACGTTTTGTTTTATTATTGTTTCTATTTTATATACAATTAAAATAAAGTTTACAAATAAGTTAGGAATGGAGTTATATGTGTTTACTTTTTTTGATTGTATCCCTTTGGCATATATGATCATGCCAATTTTCTTCCACAATTTCACCTGAGGAAGTGGGTCTGGCCCACGAAAGCCCATCACCTAATAAACCATCCTGTTAGTCTTTAAAGTGCTACAGAGTCCTGTCTTTTGTTGCATCAGGCTAAATAAGTCTGAGCTTTATTGACCTTCACAATTTACAATATTTCTGGCGCCTCAGTTTGTAGCCAAGCACATGCTGAAGCATACTAAATTAGAGTCAGATGAGTTACTCTAGAGATGCAAACAGTGAAGACCACTTGGACAACAACAGAATTGTACATAATTTGCTTGAATTTCAAGACTTTACAAACATTTCCATCATACTCTTAAAAGACTATGGCAAATGTGACTTTAAACAAAACTGCTGAGTATCAATATTGTGGCAAATATATTCCAAGCTCTCGCTTTCTATATATATATCTATCCTTACAATAATTATTAATGCATTTTAATTTAACACAGGATTTATTTTTTTATAAAAAGGGTATTTTTTATTTCCCTTACTGAAAAGGTTGGCATCATGGTGAAATAAAGAGGAGTACAAGAAACACGTTACCCAAAATACCTGACCAACGGAATAAGCACAATTTGGCAATTGTGAATGCTGCCACCTGGACATAAGGTTTATACTGATGTAATGAACATGCCCAAGAACCTACCACTGAATAAACCAAACTTGCATACACTTTCAGTTTCTTCGAGATTTGGTCTAAATCAGTAAGGAGAGATCATTCCTGGATTGAGTAATGTATATAAAGGAAAACTTGTGAACTTACTTATTTAATGCAATGTATTACTTAATGCAATGTATTTCAATTTAAGGTATGAACTCAGTTCATGAACTTTTCTCATGTTTACATGAATAAAGTAATTGGCAGATAGTTTTTGTTCTAAATTCTGGCTGCCAAAAGTTAGTGATGCTTCTACTTTTTCTCCATCTTTTTCTTAATTCCAGGTATAGGCAATGGGGGTGAGATAGCAGAAGAATGGGGGTTTTCAAAAGTATAAAGAGAGTCTGGATGAATCCAGAGAATGAATTAACTTTTTCTTCCTTGATCCAATCAGATTTAAGTCACAAAAAACAGGTGTAAATGTAATTCTATTTTGATTAAATAACCTGTTTCAAATGGTTCCAAACACACTGCAATTTATCTTGAAGACAGCTGTCATGGTAGAACTGTAAACCAGGTCCAAAAATAACACATTTAGTACTTCATCTGGGCCTTCAAGACAGTGATCACCAAATGCCAAACCACATAGCTCCAATCCCTCTCCACCAGACAGATAATTAAAATGTTAACTATGCCATTCCAATTCTCTGAAAGACATGGGGCAATCTTTTTATGCTCTTATTTTTTACTTGCCTTTTGGCAGGTTTGATTGCTGCTAATGCAGCATGCAAAAACAGTTAAGAAAAGTATGCCAAGAGACTTAACATTTTCATAACCTGATAATAATAAAATGTTACTAATAATTAACAGAGGCAGAGTTTTTTTAAATAAATAAGTAGATACAAACTTTATACTTTAAATCAAGGGAGGAAGTATTAATATATCCCAAATGCAACAGCCTGCCTTCTCGGCAGTGTTTCTGCCAAAGGGCTCATCACTCTAGTGCTCTGCTCTTTACATTGTAAAATAACATGTCAGATTCAAAGTCTGGATGACTCTTTATGGCCCTTCAAGAAATTAGCCCAAGGTATTTAAAAAGAACACCCTCTCTACCCACTCCTCTGTCCAAATTAATAATATTCCTAGCAACTACTTTCCTCAGGAAATATAAAACTGTCAGCTTCCAAGATGAAGTTTTTGAGGTCAAGAAATGGGCAATACTGAGAAAGCTCTAAATCTAGACATAGGTGAGCATGACCACAGATCTCACCATTATTCAAGGAAAACAGAATTCTTTAATGGAGCTCTCTCACAGTAACACTAAAGAACCATATATGACAAATTGGTAGAAAAAGAGAGAGAGGAAGAAGAAAAACATCCCTTGTTCCCTTGGGGAAGGTGAGAGGGAACTAAGCAATAGGTTGGTCTTTACATTGTGATGGTAATTTTGCTAGGAGCCCATATGCTACACCAGTAAGTACAGTACTAATATTTAGACATTTAAATAATCATCCTTGACTTTACATTTAGCTTTTTTTGTGTTGTTAACCATTTTTCTTTACTGACAGAATAAGCCAGAGGGGAAAGGAGCCATTAAATAAGTCTCAAACCCCCAGTAGGGGTAACCAACTATATTCCTTATTTACCACCATGTCTTGTCCTTGACTAGAACTACTATATATCATGGTAGCCCTACAAACTACATTTCCTAAACTGTTCTGTTCTCCTAGTTTAAAAAAGAAAGACATCACCAAATGCCAGTCTGAGGGCATTCTAATCCATGGCTCCAAGGAAATAGGAGCCTAAAGATGCAGAGAGATGGTTAAGGCAGTTAGGCATAAAGATGCTTTTGAAAATCGTGCTGGGTACCAAAATCTCTTTGACAGCCTGGCCATAAAGTTTGGGTCAATCTGTATCCTCAAGGTCATTCCCTCTTCAAGAACAGGTTAATGCTGTTCATAAATGTGAGAGTGTCTGTTCATCCCATTACAAGAATGTTTTTGCAGTTCTCATTAGCCACTGTTAATTCTGTTTGATTTTTACATCTTATAGTAAATATAAATAGTTATATTTACTATAAGATTAATAATTTAAATCATAGTAAATAATTCTGAGAGGAACACTGTATGGATTGGGAGTAATGATTACAATCAAAATTTTTAAAATAACTCTTAAAGCCAACTCCTTCTATCAGATAAAGTGAAAAACAAACTCACCTGAAGAAAATTAAGTTTATTTATGTGAATTAGAAAAATGAACTGTTAGAATTTGTCAAAGGGTTAATTCTGTACAATTTACAATAGTATCTATATACAAATCTTATAATAAAATACAGTACATCACACTCTTCCTGAGTCACAGTGTGTTTCTCAGCTCTGTAGATGCTTTTCTTTTCTTGTCTAAATTTTAACAAGGAAATATTATGCTCATTTTGACAGTATTTGGTTTACTGAGCTAATACTGGCACAAAAGCAAAGAAAAAAAAAGGCAATCCATCAGAAAATACTTCATAGCCATTGTATTTCAATAATTAGAATTTTGTTCTATATTAAAATATGTTCCTTGATAAAAATTACAGTTTTGTACTTTTTAAGTCTGCTGTATTTTGACTCTCACTAGTTCTATGCCCTTGAAAAGATATGTATATTAGTGTGAGTTATGTATGGATACTTAATCATTTAAAGGTCATGAAACAGATGCATCTAGATAGATAGATGTCTGAATCAGAGGCACAGTGAACCCAAACTGCAATCCTGTTCAGAATATGTAAGTTTTAACTGTCTGGCTAGCATAACAAAGTTAAATTAAAAAAGTACATCCTGAAAAGTGAGGCATTACACCAAGCAATAAGGCACCAGTTGTGCAAAAACTTACACACGCGCTTTTTGCTGTAAGCACATAAGTTCCACTGCAAGTCACTGACAAACTGGGGCCTAAGTCAAAAGGCATTGTAAAGCTGCAATTTAACGGTGAGTGCTATATTGTTGTATCTTGGACAGCTCAATAGTTTATTAGCATTTAATTAAAGCAGTCCATATTATCTTAAATGCAGTTGGATATTAGAGCTCAACAATAATTTATCTTAAGAATTAGAAGGACATTTAATATATGCAGTATGTTAAAATAGTACTTAGGAAAGACTTTGAACAGCAAGTAAACTTATGCCCCAGTTAAATCCGAAATCAGTAGTCAGAGTAACTTTTGTTTTAAACAGGCATTGCCAAAAATAATTCAGTTTATTTAATGAAAGAGAATGGCTGGCCCCTGAATATACTTAAATCATATTTCTTGTCTGTATTGATATTAGAAATGCACAGTTCTCACAGATTTTATTGTATGAATGTAAATATATAGTTTATATTACCTTTGCTAAGTTTTATTGAGAGTGCTCAGATACATTTAAAAAGTCAATTATATTTAACAGAACGCAACTCTCTAAAGAATTTTGTTTTAAAAAAACCTCTCTGGATTTCAAATAAAAACTGAACTAAGACTGAAACCAACTCTTTCCGACTAGTGTAATTAGAAATCAAACAGGACTTTTTTTTGCAATGTTATCAAAGTGCTTACAATACTTCTGAGAAGTAAAATACTTCAGAGAAAGTTGGTCTTTAGTTGAATGCTTGAACTTTTCCCAGGATTCTTTGCATGTTTAGGTGTTGTCTTGACTTTGATGCTTTCCTGATTGCCTTTTACAGCCGATTCAAGCCTTGCTTTCATAGTTGGAGAGGAAGCCATTACTTTTTTAAAAACTGATGAGTATTGTGGCCCAATCTGCATCACGTGTTGCAAAGCAAACTCATGTAGATTTCTTGCTGAGTTTGTGGCAGACCCCAAAGCATTCTCATCCAAAAGAAAGGAAATAAGAAGGGGTAAGAGGCAGGTCACCAAACAAGCACCTATGAAAATTAAAAACAATGCTTCAATATACAATATAATAATTTTTCAACATTTTCAAATTCTAATGAGTAACTAAGCTCAAATAAAAAGAGTTAACATTTTTCTGTGACCGCACGGTTAATTAGTGTGCAACTAGTCATTAAATTTTGTTCAAAATTATAGTTGTGGGGGAATACATTTTATTTTAGTTGATTCCCCACAGCCACATAAGACATTAGAAGGGCATTTGGAATTTCAGGACTTACGATGAGCTTCCTCAGCCATGGCAACAAGAACAGTTACCACCTTTATTCCTTCCTGAATGACTTGCAGTTCAGCAGAACTCTCAGGTTTTGTTTTTTCTGTTTCCTGCAGTTTCCTCACAATAGATGTTGCCAAAGAATGAATGTAAGGGTATGAAACATCTCTGTTGGGAAACTGAAAGATGGAAAGTAGCAGCTGATAGCACTTAAGCTGTACCTAAACAGGAAAAGTTACAATTTCAATACTGAATGTAAACAAAGTAACACTTAAAACTCCAAGTCAGAAAGCCATGGAATGTACAACAATTTTAAAGCTTTTATAAGAAAAAAACCTTAACAGAAAATGTGCTAAAAAACTTTTAGCTTGAAATACTCCTCTAGCTAGAAAAGTACTTACTACAGGATCTTTTGAATCAAGTGCCATTTTAAACTTCTCAATACAACGCTTCTGAAGGCACTCTATGGTAGTAACTTCTGGGCTTGTAGACAAAATAAATACTGTAATGGCAGTAAGCAGGCTGATTTCATCAAGTTCTTGTTGAGATCCATCTACTAAAGATAAAACAGTCTCATAAATTCATACTCTAAAAGTAATATTTCAAATTCGAATGCTCTAAAATGATGTAAAAAGGGCTCATGAAGCATTTTTGATGTGGCATTTTCTATATAATGTCTGAATGGAATTATACAAAGGAGAAAGCATGTCAATCTTATAATAAGAACTTTTTTCTTTTGAATGTACTGATGCAACTGTTTTCAGAAGAATCTAAAATCACTGGCAATGGATCTGGACATGGCAACAAATGAAGACATACATAGGGATGGATTTCAAGAAGCAGGCTGCAACTTGATTAAATCTGACACAAGGAAAGGGCACTACACTACTTTGTTACCATACCTACATACCAGACATTTTACATAATTTAAGCGGGGCATGAAAGGACTCCCACTAGAACGGGGAGGTAGAGTTTCCTTAGCCTACCTCTCAACTCGCTCTTCTGAGCCCTACTACCTAGCCCTCTGACACAGGTGACTGAAAAGAGGCTCTGTGCATGTGAGCATAAGGTCCATCACAAAATCCCAGATTTATTTACTTCGGGGAACTGTTCCTTTTCATCTCATTGGAAGCAGGCCGCAGATAGTGTCAAACTAATATCTTTGCTCATTACTATTACTAATTACTAAATTGTATTTAACTTAACTGTGCTCCCAGCCAGCCAGCCAGCCAACCAACCAACGTCCCCAGGCCTCTGCCAATTTGGTCCCTAATGCTATGTCTAGACTGCAGGCTTCTTTCGAAAGAGCCTCTTTCGAAAGCATCTTTTGAAAGAGCCTCTTTCGAAAGATCACGTCTAGACTGCAGGCGGATCTTTTGATAGAGGAAATCCGCTTTTTCGAAAGAGAGCACCCAGCGAGTCTGGATGCTCTCTTTCGAAGACGGCCTCTTTACATTGAAGAACGCCTTCCTTCGAAAGAGGAACTTTCGAAGGAAGGAGTTCTTCCTCGTGAAACGAGGTTTACCGCCATCGAAAGAAAAGCCGCGTTCTTTCGAAATAATTTCGAAAGAACGCGGCTTGAGTCTGGACGCAGGGGAAGTTTTTTCGGGAAAAGGCTACTTTTCCCGAAAAAACCCCTGAGTCTGGACACGGCCTAAAGGAAGAATACATTTCTTCCTGATCTCAGGTGACTGGTCAGACCCAGAGCATTTGCAATGAACAACAACAAAGCCATCAATAGGGGGTGGGGAGAATGGGAGCTGGAATGTAGCAAAAAGCAGCACCACGTGCCCTGGGTTAGGGTTTAAATTACTGAAAGAGGAAGATGACTGACCAATCAACTCCCTTTCTCCCAGGCTGACCAATAAGTGGGTAAAAACTCTGTAAGGGGATGTATTGCCTCCCCACAGCAAATATTCATCCCGAGGCTTCCCTAATCCCCACTGGTTCCATCAAGTTTTCCACTTGTTGAGGCAGGTGCATGGAATTTGATTGAAGTTATTAATAGGAACTGCAAATGTAATGGTAAAATCTTAGAGAAATATGAAAACATTCCTCGCCATTGCTGGAATTTATATTTTACAGTGGACTGAAGGTTAACAGCATTAACTATTAAGCGAAATCAACTAAAATGAGTAATGAACAGGGTTTTTTATTATTTAAGATTAGGCTTTATGAAACTTAATCATATTACATAACTGAACTACAAAATTAATGGCTGAGGTAATACAGTATTTTTGATGTAATTGAATTTTAAAGCGTTTGATACTGCCTCACAAAATCTCACGGTCACAATTTACTCAAATTGGCTAGGAGAAGAATGCTGTCATACACATTGAGCAGTAAAAATCCATAAACATGCAGTGGGGTGTTGGATAACAATATCTCAAGTTGAAAAGTGGTGTCCCAGAAGTCAGTGTTAAGATTGTATTTAACATTTTCTTCAATCACTTGGAACACAGAGTAGCTGTTTGTTAGACATTTTCAGGTAATGCTGAACTGGGAGGTGTTGTGACACCAATGAAGAAAGGAAAACTGATACCAAAAGACTTACAGAAATGAGAAGCATGGTCAGAAAATAAAATAATAATAAGATTGAAAAAAATACAAGCTAATAATGTTTCAGAAATGTAAAAGGAATTAAAATATTCCAAACTATTCGAAGAGGATAAAAAACAAAACTGTCATGTTGAGCAAGACATAGCGAAGAGGTGATAAGACAGCAAGTTACACAGGAGTCTTCGGGGAAGCAATGGAAATGAAAAAATAAAAAGGACAGTATAATGTTAGGCTGCTTGCTCAGAAGCAAAACATCACAGAGCAGAGAGGGATAACAATCCCTCTCAATATTGCTCTGAGATAACTACTCTTGAAATATTGCACTCTACTGGAAATCCTCTTGTCAGTAATAAACTGCTAACTGAAGAGATTCTGGGCAGGGGCGGGGGAAAGCATCAGAGGGCCTCAGGAATTAAATTAATCTTTTTAAATAAAATGTCTGTATGTAGTCTAAGCGTGTAATTATCTACCACACCTGCAAGCCCATGTCTAGGCTGGGTAAACAGGTCACACCTAAGAAAAATTTAAAAAATGTGTTAGCACATTTTAAGGAACACATTTTAAAACATAGAGTCATAGAATATTAGAACTGGACGGGACCTCAAGAGGTCCTCAAGTCAGTCACCTGTCCCCACGGCAGGACCAAGGACCATCTAGATCAAGGGAGAAAAATCTTTTTTAGCTTGGGGGCTGCTTACACAGAGAAAAATCAGTCAGGGGGCCGCACACAAGTGAGAACAAAAACAACCCCTTGCCCCACTAAGGGCCTCTGACTGAGAAGGACAAAGATATTCTCCACATTTCCCTCATACACCAGAGCCTTGGAGGGCCCAGGCTAGTAGATTTTGTGTGCGCCAGCCCACAGAGAGATGAAAGCCGGGGGCTTCCAGGTCTTAGGTTCCCCACTTCCGATCTAGATCATTCTTGCTAGATGTCTGTCTAACCTGCTCTTAAATATTTCCAATGATGGAGATTCCACAATCTCCTTAGGCAACTTATTGAAGTGTTTAACCCCCCTGACAGATCGGAAGTTTTTCTTAATATCCAACCTAAACCTCACTTACTGCAATTCAAGCCCATTGCTTCTTGTCCTATCATCAGAGGCAAAAGGAACAATTTTTCTCCCTCCTCTCTGTAACACCCTTTTAGGTATTTGAAAGCTGTTACGTCTTCTCTGTCTTCTCTTTTACAAATTAAACAAACCCAGTTCTTTCAGTCTTCTCTCACAAGTCATGTTTTTTAGACCTTTAATCATTTTTGTTACACTTCTCTGGACCCTCTCCAATTTCTCCACATCTCTCTTGAAACATGGTGCCCAGAACTAGACGCAATACTCCAGTTGCCTGGTAATGAGGCCTAATCAGTGCAGAGAAGAGTGGAAGAATTACTTCATATATATTGCTCACAACACTCCTGATAACATAACCTATTTGCCTACTCCACTTCCTATATACATGGCCTTTTTACCAAATGCTCTCTCCAGATGGACATACAGGAGCTCTGGTAAGAAATCAATAAATGTGGTAATGGATGACACAATCACACCCTTCAAGTTCCTGTAGATAAAACTCAAGGACAAAGAAAGTTAAGAGTTATTTAAAATGGTAACAAGATATAAATGATGAGATGAAATTAAAGAAAGAAAAATTAGGTTGAATATCATGGAAAGGTTTGCAATAATGAAATCTATTCTGCTGTGGAACAGTTTCACATAACAGATGGAAACTTTAGGGCTTGGAAAATTAGAAATGGCCAGGAAAAAACATGAGCAGTCACATACAGATACATGATATATATATTTGCAGTAACAGCTCAAGGAAGTAACGAATCAAGTTGCATGGTTTCAGCTCTATGAAATGTGTGTGCACGAAACAGAGCAACACTCCAGAGCAGGGGTGGCGAATCTTTGAGGTATTTCAAAATAAATCCATAGTGTAGACCAGGGCTTAAACATTAAGTTATATAAAAGAGTAGTTCAGTTCTTCCATCATCTCAATCTTCTAGAGCTATTTGAATTTTATCTACACCAAGCAACTTTTCACTGTCCAATTCTCACTTTTGCTTACCTGGATCCCAACAGTCAAGAACTGTGACTAAAGCACTACGAAGAAGTTCAGTCCAAGCAGTTCTGCTCTTCTCTGCTCGAGCCATAGGAGAAGACAGTATGCCCTTAAGAGCTTGTAAAGATGCAGCAACTGTCAAAGGTAACTGGCCATCTGGCAATTTCACAGCAGTTTCTCTGAGGACTCCAATAATTAAGTACAGGATAGTAGGGAGTACTGAAACACTTCCTGTGAGACAAAACAAATGCTTGCTGTGTCACTGTATAAAGCAAAACACTTAGAGCATTTGTTATTTTCTAAATCACTTTTCTTCAATTCCCTTCTTCTATTGTATGTCTAAACACTTTTCATTTCTAAAAGTTGCCTACTTATTGTAAGTCTTGGGTTCAGAAAATGTATTTAAACAGCATGTGATTTTTAATGTCAAATGTAGAGGCAGATTGGCTACTGAAAGAAATGCTTAAATCCTTTTAAGTCAGAATGTCATTTTTAGAGCCCTGTATGGATACAAAATTTGCAAATTAAACTCCAGAAGGAAATTCCACAAATAGTGCCTGAGCCTTAACAATGCCATATCTAAGGTCATTTCTCACATTCTGAAAGATGACAGTCACTGGATTGAAAGTAACAAAAGACAATTACTATCCAACATGAATCCTTACGATTGAACATGAGAGTTGGTGACTGTTTCCAGAAGGAGTTCATCATCCTTTTGCATTGGCAGGATGGTGACCATGACACAAAAGGTCAACAGTGAAGGGCAATTTTCACAGCTCATAGATGTGAAATTCGTAAAGATACGAATAGCTGTATTCATAGTCTGTATAATACCATAGGCATGAATAATATTTTACAGAAATACAGTGACAGGGCTCAGTTTCAAGGGAATTATGATTTAAAATAGATCTAACCCAGCAACGATGAAGAAAGTTTGGTTACAGGAGCATGAAGGTAAAAAATAATGAAAGGCAATAAGACAAGATAGATACATATTAGTCTAATTACATTATTTTAAAAATAATCTAACAAGGCTTGGTGACTTAAAAATTAAGTCTGGCATGAAGTTCAGATAAGAGAAACACTACCTTCCTATTTTTTGTTTCTGTAATTTACAAGATTGGACAAACATAATATGACATTTCCCTTTGGAGCACATTTTTCAGACTATATTATAAATTATGGCTGCTAAGCAATTAAAATTAATAGCTATTAATCGCGCAATTAAAAAAATTAATCTGATTAATCATGTGCGCTGCCCCTTTAAAATGCTGCGGCGGTGTTTCAAAGGGGCAGAGCAGCAGAAGCCCAGAGTCAGCTGGGGATTCTAGCTGACTCCGGCTCTATGCAGTGCTGCCTCTTGGGCGCCATGTTTCCAAAGGACAGTGACAGTGCTGCAGGAGCCCAGCATCAGCTAGAGACTCCAGCTGATCCCGGGCTCCCGTGGTCCTGCCCCTTTGAAACACTGCTGCTGCATTTCAAAGGGGCAGCTGCACTGAGCCTGGGGTCAGCTGAGGACTCCAGCTGATTCCAGATTTCTGCAGCACTGCCCCTTTGAAACACTGCCGCAGCTGAGCTGGTCCCGGGCTGCCCATTTGAAATGCCGTGGTGGTATTCCCAAGGGACAGTGCTGCACGGAGCCCGGGATGAGCTGGAATGCCCAACTGGCCCGTGCAGCGCTGCCCCTTGGAAACACCAACCTGGCATTTCAAAGGGGCAACACAGTAGGAGCCTGGGATCAGCTGGAGTCCCCAGCTGATCTCAGGCTGCATCACGCTGCTCCTTTGAAATGCCAGGGCAGTGCTTCAAAGAGGCAGGGCTGCACAGAGCCCAGGGTCAGCTGGCAACTCCAGCTGATTCCAGGCTCCTACTGTGCTGCCCCTTTGAAACATCCTGGCAGCATTTCAAAGGGGCAGCGCCACAGAAACACCTGCGATTAATGTGTTTAAAAAATAAATGCATTATGTTCTGTGTTAATCGCAGGCGTTAACACATGTTAATTGTCAGCCCTATTATAAATTCCTAAACGGAGGGTCTATAAAGAAAGTATGCAATTATCATACATATTTCTATGTGAGATAAAACATGTCTGATTACTTTATAGAAGAAAGATGAAAGAAAAGTAGAGAAAACTACTTTATCCTCTCACAGTACTGCTCCTGTATCTATGAGCTTTCTTTAAACTTTGTAGTACAATAAAACAATTGAAAAATTGTCATAGGTAAATCTCCAAGACCTTGTCCCAGAATTTATCCAGCAAAGAAAGTTACGTAGTAATGATACATTATTCTAGCCTCCTCCTCCTCCTCGTTTCATTTTATCTTCCCTTGTAGCAAAATCACTTGCTGGTATCACATCCTACCTTCAGGGGAGCAGACTGCTGGAATGTCTGAGAGGATAACCAATGCTGCAGATATCAATCTACTTCCACTCTCTGACAACAACTGAGGTTTTCCAGCTTTAACTGCAGGGCTACCAGTTACTTGAGGGTTAAGCTGGGGGAGCTGCCTCACTAGAATGCAAACACATAATTCCAGTGTTGCAAAGACTAATGATTTTCCAGGTACCAGTCCTCCTGTGTCTTTGCCTTCTCCAAATTCTGGCAAGGTCTCCTTTTCTGAAGCACCATCATCAACTATAGTGAAAAGAAAATATAAGGAGGACATTAAGCATGTATTTTTTTGTTGACAAAATCTTTGTTGTAGCAGCAGGGAATAATTTTGCATTTCTGAAACTAGTACAGCACAGTGTTAACAGTTCTCTTAGAGGACAACTGTAGTTTGAAATGAATTTTATTGGGATGCACTCACCTCAACTGAAAGTGGTATTTGTCCAGCAAGAGAAAAGGACATCGTTCTATTAAGGGTCCTTTGGGTTACAAAGAAGGGGAAAGAGGGATGGACTTACTTAAGGAATGCCTAGGGAGCCTAGGAAGAGGCCAGATAAGCTGGGGGCATTGACTACCATGTACACAGGGGAGAGGAATGTTTTATATCCCTATGCAGTCCAGAAGGAACATTCACTCTCATCAGTCACCACAGCAGTTACATTGTCTGAAGATTCCATCCTCACTGAGCATATTCCAGCTCCTCAAAGCTCCTATGTGGGACCAAACTGTGCACATGCCCCCCAGAGAACGACAGAACATGCTCTACCCTAACGCTACAGAGGCAAGGCTGGGGTTCTCATGGAATTGCTAGCCCTGGTTGCTGTGAGCTGAGATGGGGCCAGGCAATGGAACTGAAAGCATGGAGCTTCTCTCCAGTGTGCTTTCAATTACCCTCTACTTGCATTCAGGTAGCATACAGAAGTAAGCCACCTGACTCAAGTGCAGTGGGGACAAGAGCTAGACCAGAGGGAAGGAATGGAGTAGATTGGGACAAAGTGCCTGATGAGAGTTGTACTGGAAGGGAGAGGAAGACAGACAAATTACCGCTACGAGTTGAGGGAGGGGATGTGGGAAAGGTTGAGCATGGGGATGAGAAGCTACTGGAGGAAGAGAGGCCATGACTGGCTGGATAAGGACACAGGGATATACTGGGGGGAGGAGGGAACTGGGGAACGAAATAGACTTGACAAGGAATTGTGGGAGACCCCTGGGAATGGTTAGGCAAGGGGACTAGCATAAAGAGTCAGGGAGTGGGGGAAATTGGGCCAAGAGCTACGTAAGTAGAGGGACAGACTAGATTGGGAGCCCAAGGAAGGGGACTGGAAGTCAGCAGAGGAAACAAGATTGGAGGGAGAGAAATTAGATCAATCAGTGTAAATAGGGCAATGCTGTGTCAGTGCAGACAATGCATTATTACATTGCCTGTTGTCTCTCATTCTTGTCAATGTCATGGCTCCATGCTGGAGCTATGAAATTGACATAAAAAGTGGTGCAGATGTGGGGGGCCCAGCAAGAGTCTGGCTGCCCCCCCCCCAGACTCTCTGCGCCCAGCTGAGCCTGCGCTGGTTGGTAATCAGCTGCACCCCAAACCCAGCGGCTGCCCAGGTTGCCTGCTTCCCACTGCCAGCTGGGCTTCTACCTAGAGGCTCCTGGCTTGCCATGAGGAGTCCAAATACTGCACAAATGCTCCCCACCAAAGCCTGGCTCCTGGGAGGGAGCTCTGTGCCTGGAGTCTGGGTGGCTCCCAAGCTCTCACCTGGTGACTTCTGACCACTTGGGCAGCTGCTTGGGAGCCTGGGGTGTAACCTGACTTGGAGCAGGGCGTTACACATGGAGCTGAGAGCCCAAGCTCTGAATCGCCTCCTCCACCCCTGCCCCTCTTAAGTTGATGGAAGAACTCTTGGTGAGGATGCACTCCACAAACAGAGACAGTGTAGTCTGGGCAAGAACCACTACAATAATTACATTTCTAGTGACTCAGGTCTTGTGTTTTGAATATTTCTGCTATTTGTTTTAAAAATGCTTTTTCTCCCTCTTTCCAAAGTGCCTTTGTTTACTTATACCTATACATTAAGTTAACAGAAATATGATCGTATGAACACTTCTTCTATAGTTGAATTTACTAGATCTTCAACCTTATTCATCAACATAGGAGAGAAAAAGTACTGGTTAGAAATGGGCGAAGGGGCTACAGATAGTATTGATGGGTTCAATTTCTGGTTATATCACCAAATTATGTCTGACTTTGGGCAATGTAATCTCTGTTGCACTTGCTTCACTTTATTTAGTCATAAAATTCATATAACATTTGTCTCAGGTTTGCTTTTAAGGATTCAGTGTTTGCAAATCACTTTGAGCGCATAGACACAAGACAACACAAGAGCTATGTTTTACTATAATATTAAAAATTCTAAGATTCAATAACAAATCTAGAACTACAGGAATTAAAGGTCAAAATAAAAGCACATTTGGGTCCATAGTAGGGTGTCTCAAAAGTAACTGGTGAAAGAATATTTGTGGTTTCTAGGATATGCTTCAGTTTGAATTATCTCCAATAGCACGTAGTTAGACTTTTACATTCTTTTGCCCTGGTCTTACAACTTGTCCTGCATTCAGCAAGTCACAGGCTGGGCAACTTTTCATAGCAAATGTAGTACAATATACTATTACCAATATATGTAGTTACCTTTGAAAATATAAACAGTATTTTTGAACACACTATTACAATATGAAGTTTCTTTCCACTGCCAATTATAAAAAATGTTTTGGTACAAAATTCTATGCATATGTACTCTTTTTATAGGAAATAAAATTTGATTTCATTCTACACCTATAGATGGAAGAAAAACCTGTCATTTAAATATAGTGAATGTTACAGGTTGTATCTAACCCAGGAGCAAATGCGTAATTCTTCAACTGTACTCAATGCTGCTAGGAGCTGGATAAGTAACAATCACAGTTGCTTTATTTAAAACGTCTATATTTTCACACTAGGAAAAAGCTGGTACTCCTGTACTGCACTCCTGTATTGCAATTTTACAACTGACCTGATTTTCTGAAGTATCTTTAGATCAATGAGATTAGTGAGTTCTGTAGCAAGAAGAGGGCCTAAAACATAAGCCCATATATCACAGCCTGAAGCCAGGCCTCAGGCCTAAGCAACAATGGTCAAGAATAAGGCTAAGTTAAGCTGTGAGCACAAGGCAGGCTCTGCTTGCAGAACTTAGCAAGAACAGGGCTGATATCGCAGAAACACTCATACCTAAGAGTATTATGCACAGGCTATAAACACATTCCAGAGGGATGCTAACAGAGCACCTCGTTAGGATACATCTTGGTACTAAAACACTCCTCAAAGATAACAGGGACATACTGACCCAAGTTCAGGATGGGGTCAAAGATGATAGCATGATAGATAGCGATGCTCTAATCAAACCACCATGTGCAAGGTAATGTCTAGTAGCTAAGTACATCTGAGGGTGGCACTTGATGTGTCAGGAGTGATGTATAACTTGAATGCATCTGTGCATAAAAATGTATCTTAAAGGGGCTGTCCTTGTCCAGCCTCGGAGATCCCACCACTGAATGAACTGAGTCCATTGTCATGGGCATACATTCTTAGCATCCGCAAAGTCTACTCGGTACTATTACTGAGCTTCGCTTACAATAAACCTGGTCTGGTGCCTTCATCTCTTATCTGATTTTTAGGACTTTGGGGAAAGGAGGAGCTTTCAGAGTCTGCTGTGCTGGCAGTCGTGCAGATTTAGTGCAGAATTCAGGGTGAGCACATGCAGGTAGCCAAAAGGTTATCATAACTGCACAGAGAAAGATGCCTGGCAGGACACCCCATCAGTGACTTCTCAACACAACTTTTTAGCATCTTTGACAAATAAAACCACTAATCTATGAATCATAGATGAAATATGTCTGGTCACAGAAAATATACAGTAGAACAATCGAGTGTATACCTTCTGCACTTCTCCGCTTTTCTCTCACATGTTCTTGAGACGCAAAAATAACCTGTCGGACTACTTCAAGAGTGGCAAGCTGAATATCAGTTGATTCTCTGGTCAGTATGAGTCTATGGAGAACATTCAGCAACTCCACACCAAGCTCCTGTAGAAAGAGAAATGTTCTAAATCTTGATATTCACTAACTCTTTACTTACTACCCACAAGCAATGTTTTCTCTAATTTTTTCCACCCATGTGCAGAATAAATGTTGTTATAGGCAGTGAGGTATATAGATGTGCACCACCAACAGAAGCACATACTGCCTGCTATGGGTGCTGTGAATGCGCTACTACTCAGTTTGGCGGTATTTGAATCTCTTATGGGGGGCTGCCCAAGTGCTCAGCTTCCAGGGAAAACTGCCCACAGGCATCACGGATTCAGTACTTGAAAGTAAATTTTCACAATGCTTTGAAAATGTAACATGCTATACCTGAACACAAGCAACAGCTTGGATTGCACAATACAATCAGTGCCACAGAAGAGCAAACTAAAATTTATTGTACATTGAAGGATAATTGAGAGTTCACAGTCACAATATCCTGGAATTAAAACTAATAATTTCTAAATTAGCATGTTACCTGATCACCACCTATTTTAGACCTAGGCCAAGGAACATCAAGAAATGCTTGCAGAGCATGTAGGCAAGCAGTAATGTTTTCCATTGCTGCATCTGACCGAGGTGAGCAGAGGAATTCCACACTAATTCCTGTAAATAGCATGAGAAAACAAACAAAAAATGTTTTCTGAAAACATATTTCAAGTAAATTTGTAAATCAAAACAAGTAAGGTGCCAATGTGCTGATCAGACATGGAAATAGCATATGAATCTTTTATATTTCCGTGCCTCAGCAAATTAATCTCCACCCGTAAACATTTTGGACAGGGACTTGTTGCAAAAATAGGTTCTGTAACTTTTTGCTTGCTTGGGAAGAACCACAAAAAGTAGGTCAAGTTATTTTTAACAAAGAATGTAACAACAGGTGCAAGAAAACTAAACCTAAAAAACTGAGTAAGTCCAAACAAAAAGGCATGTGATATAACTCAATCTATGCTGAGATCATGCTTGGTGAACAAGAAAATGAGGGTGGAGACATTTATGCATCAAAATTGGTGTTTCAGAAATTAGGCCAAACTGATTACCAAAACAACAGAATGGGCTAATCCACCCATCTCTCCCCTCTGGCAAAGCCGGGGAGGCGCGGGACTCCGCCGCCGCTGCGGCTTTGCTCCCCGTGTCCCTGGTCTGCTGGAGACGGTCCCCACCAGACCAGGGGCACCCGGAGCAGCTTTTCTCGCCCCGGAGGTCGAGGTGGCGGGACCGCTGCGCTCTGGGCGGTCCCGCTGCCTGCGAGCTCCGGGGCGAGAAAGCCCTGTTCGTAAGTGCGGATCCGACGTAAGTCGGATCCACGTAACTCGGGGACTACCTGTATCTGAGATGATGAACAGAAGCCTCTAGGCAATAGACTAGAAATAAATAACAATCAGCTTCAAAAATCACAGAGATAGATGATGTAAATGTTGAGATATGGGTCCAATAACAAGGAAAATTCTTGTAACTACCCCATAGAATTTTTGACTTAGGATACAACTGAAAACCTCAAAATGTAACATGTGAACTCCTGACACACTGATTTACATGACAGGATGAGTTTACAGGGAAACTGTAATCATAGCTTGGAAGCTCAAAGGCTTAGTATTTTTATTTAACAAAAAGGCTGATTTTTTAGCTTATTTTGAACTTACTATGCTCACCTAAGTAGCTAAATGTGGCAAAGAAATTTAGATGAATCTTGGGCCTGCTAACCCTAGACCTGCAGGAAATAATAAAAGTTCTCTGTTGGGCCTCAGGTGCTCTACGTTTTGATGGGTTAATCAAAAGCTAATTTAAAACTGTGGAGCCTATTGTCATGCTAATTAAACAAGTGTAATTCCACAGTAACCCCAGTCAAGTCAGTAATGTCAGCTTGTATTTTCACTGTCACCAAAACAAACTGTTCCTAAACTTAAAGACTAGTAGGTTCTTGGGCATTGCAGTAAATTGGCACATGTTCTGCTTACTTTGCATTGGATTCTGATTATTCTAGGAAAAAGAAAGACAGGCAGCAATTCTGTCCCCAAGCTATAAACCAGTTCTTGCCGTAGGTACTTCCAATATATCAATTATTCACCAACACAATTAAGAGCAGACAAGCAAATATTACCAAGTATCAATAACAGTATTATTTATACTAAAATGACTGTTTAAAATCTAAATTCCAGACAGATTACATACTCATCAACCAACCCAAGATAAGATGAAATCTGTCAGTATTCACATCCTCAGGAGATTTCACTGCAGCTCTGGAGGTGGAATCTTGACACATTGTAGTTGGGGTGACAGGTCTGGAGAGATTAGTTACTCCTTCATCTGCATCTACCACAAGGAAACCTGTGCTGGTGAGCCATAATGCTGTAGCATAAAGAATTAAAGCCCAGGAGTTGTGATAATGTGGTCTCGCATTTTCAATTGTCTCTGCAGTATAGAATGCACCACCTGCAAAAAAACCCGAAGTTTTAAATAATGTGACTATTTTCAGCTGTAAATCATTTTCTCTTACAGCTTTGAGATTCTTTATTATTATAAAAGTGTTACTGTTTTATAACATTTCATGGTATTTCTTAATTGTTTAACAACCAAAGCTAACCTAGAGGATTGTTGTTGATAAATAAAATTATTAATAAAAAAGAGAGAATCAAGTACACTTCTTTTAGTCTTTTTAATTCATCTTAAAAATCTACTACTACTCCATTCCAGAGAAATCTTTATCCTATAATCAGTCACTGATCTTGTGGTAAATACCTGCAAAATTATAGTGCGCTGGTTCAGTTTAAAATACATCTTATTTGTGTAAAAGTATATACTGTGAGTTTTATAAAGTGCACATATACAAATGATATCTAACATGAATAAAAGTACATAATTGCCTTCATACCTTCAACGGGCAGTTGAGAGGCATATTCTGAAGGCAAAGTTAAGAGAGCAAAATCTTGAAGTGCAGCAAGCCAGAGTTTGCTTAGAGTCCCAAGGTCCACCTGAACTAGGTCCAGAAGTCCATTAGCTGATGAAGTTAAAGCTCCATGGTTTTCATCTGTAGAGTTTGTGATCTTCAAAATTTGCTTGTGTGTGTCACTCTGTTTTTTTTCTCTTTCAACTGCAACTATGTAAACCTGTTCAAAGAGCAACAGTCACAGATTTTTAAGGCCAAAAGGGATTACTGTGATCAATGAGTCTGACCTCCTGAATGACACAAGCCACAGAGCTTTCTTCAATCAATTCCTGCTTCAAGTCTAAGAGTTGTGGTTGAATTAGGACATATTTTCCATCAAAGCATCAAGTCTCAACTTAAAGACTTATGAGAATCCACAACCACCCTTGGTAAGTGGTTCCAACAGTTACTGACTCATTATAAAAAAATTGCATTTGGTTTCTAGTCTGAAATCATCAACTTCCAACTAATGGATCTTTTATCTTTGCTAGATTGAAGAGCCTTCTAAATATCAAATGTCTGTCCCCATTGTAATCAATTTACCGTTTCACCTTTTTGTGGAAAAGCTAAATCAATTGAGCTGCTTGAGTTTTTCCACTTTAAGTGAAGGCCCTGTGTAAATCAACATTTAACAGACTGCATAGTTATCGTGACATTAGCCCAATACCATGATTTCTCTAACAGTGGGCATAGGGAAGCAGAAATGCCTGCTTCCACTTCCCTTCTGTTGGGGAAAAAAAAAATCATGATTTTGGGCTAATTTGGCCTCCTGGGGGGAAAGGGGGAGGAGAGAGGTGAGTAAGCTTTCTGTCTAGCTGTGTGGCAGGGAAATGATCACAGCTTGTGGTGATTAGGAGTCTTGGCTGACAGTGAAAGTCAAGCCAGGGGAGACAATGCAATATTGACTGGCAAAGAGCTGTGACCAAAATGTACTGCCTGGAACACACATAGGTGTGTGAGGGAGTCATGCTCTGGCAGAGATAAAACGGGATGAATCCTGATCTCATCCCAATTATCCTGCTTGAACAGCTCCGACACCCACACCGAACACTCCTTCAGGGAGCACCACCCCATGCCTACTTTTGTTCCAAGTTGTGGATTCTGAGCTCAGCTTCCTGGTCTCACCAACAGGGTGATTCAGTGCCTTCTTGAGGCTTGTTAGTGAGAAGATGGCCCGAGGCTATGCACTGTGAACACTGCCCCACTCTCCCCTTTGTCCAGACAGACAGTAATGGGCTTAGTGTGGATTGAACTGGGTCGTGATCCCTGTCTGGGCTGGAAGGGACATCAACCTCTGGGCTCACCACCCATCAGCCTACTTATTTTCCAGGAGTAGCCACAGCCTCAGCAAGGAGGCAGAAGCTGGAATGGCCTGCTCCTGTCTCCCCATTACTGGAAAAATTACAGCAGCTGGGGAAGAGAGGAAGAATGGACTTCAGAGTCAGTATGTGAAATTCAAACATTTTCCTGCGATGTTTCCATGAAAAAACCAACACTGACACGGGGCCTAAACTATAAGACACGTGTTCCATCCTTTTAATTATTCACATGGCTCTTTTCTGTACCCATCCTAATTTATTATCATTCATCTTGAACTGTAGACATCAGAATCAGATACAGTATGCCATTAATAGTCATACCAATGCCAAACACAGAGGTAATATAACTTTTGTGTTCCTACCTGTCAGCCCTTGAGTATTCTCGGACATATTTATTCAGGCTCTGGCAACTTGAAGATATCTAACTTGACCAAGTAATTTTTCATTTGTTTCTTCCCTAATTCAGCCTCAGATTTGACCTCATTTTCACTGGCAATCAACATGTTAGCTGTCCAATTGCTACTAGCCTTTTTGGTGAAAAGTGAAATATATTGTGTGTCTACCCCTAGGCTGTGTCCAGACTCAGGGTTTTTTTTGAAAAAAGTAGCCTTTTTTCGAAAAAACTTCACCTGCGTCTAGACTGCAGCCGCGTTCTTTTGAAATTAAATCGAAAGAATGCGGCTTTTCTTTGGACGGCGGTAAACCTAATTCCACGAGGAAGAACACCTTCTTTCGAAAGTGCTCTTTCAAAAAAAGACATTCTTGAAAGCAAACAGGCTTTTTAGAAAGAGAGCATCCAGACTCACTGGGTGCTTTCTTTCGAAAAAGCGGCTTGCTTTTTCGAAAGTTCCGCGTGCAGTCTAGACGCTCTCTTTCGAAAGAGGCTTGCAATCTAGACATAGCCCTACTGAGTAATGTGCCTACCTGTCCTTGATCTTCCTCTTTTGTTTTCTAATGCATTTGCAGAATGTTTCTTGTTACCCTATAGATAGCCAGCTAGTTTAAGAACCCTTATCTCTCTTCGCGTATTTTTCCCATCTGCAACATGGGGATAAACAATACTTATTTTTTCCAACTTACATCTATGGTATCTAGACTTAGCCTTTTAAGTTTTAGTGGGAAGAGGCTGTATCTTAGTGTGACACTGTCAGACCAGGTGACAGCTCATGCCAAGGTTCCCATGCTTGGAAGGAACCCTGCCAAATACATAACTTGAGTCAGTATCACTCTTAAATGTATTAATATTAGTTAAAACAATTATCAGAATTATAAGAATGAGTTATATTTTATTCAATATTTTATTGAATTCTTCTGAGTGCTGCATGCGTTAATCTCACATCTACACCCTATATTATGAGACAACATTTAATTGGTTGTACTGTAAACCTCTACAACAGTGTAAATAACCAAATGGGTGAGAAACTTTATTTAATATGAAGTGCTGATAGCCAACAAAACTTTTGTCTTGCCGAACAAAAAATTTCCATCGAAATCGGATGGACTAGCATGGGTTGATAAAGAGGACAAAGATATTTGCCATTTTGCCCTCCTCCCCCATGAAGATGAGTCATATAAATGGAATTTCTCCTTTCAACAGAGTCTGGAGCACACAAGTGGTGGAGCTGCAAGTGTCGCTGCCAACTCACAGCAATCAGGGAAGGTCTACATGCTGTTTGCAGTTGCTACGTGTGTAGCTTTCACTGGCTAGGAACCATGGGGGAGGTACCTGCAGGCAATGGCAGAATGTGAAGCTTCAGGGTCGTGCCAGATGTGGCCGCTATTGGAAGTGGCAGTGGTGTGGGTCCAGGGCAGGCAGGGAGTCCACCAAACAGGAGTTACCTACTGTAAGTGCTCTGCATCCCCTCCTGCACCATCCCTGAACCACCTCCTACACTCAAATTACCTCCCAGAGCCTGCCCCTAACTCCTGTCCCAGCCTTCTCCGGCACTAACTCCCATCAACATCCTGCAGCCCCACCCCAACCTCCTGCCTGGACCCCCCTCCTTCGCCCCAACTAGGGATGTAAAAGGTTAACCACTAAGGGCTGGAGCAGCTCCCTACCCGCCACAGGCAGGAGTCTTCTGCAGCCCTGTAGGACCTGTGACAGACAGGGAGCACAGCCCCTCGCCCAGCCTCGCTATAAGCAGTTAACCGGTTCAACATTACGTTTAACCTGTTCACCAATTAAACAAAATTTTACATACCTAGACCCAACCTCCTCATACCTGGCCCTACCGCAGAGCCCCAATCCTCTCATTCATGGCACCCCCAGCCAGAGCTCTCACCCTCTGCCACAGCACAGTCCTCTGTCTCAGTCTGGAGCTCCCTCTTGCATCCTGAGCTCAGGGTTGGGGCACAAATTCAGGAAGACAGACAGCCCTTAAAAGACCAGAGAATCTGGCAAACCAGAGCAGCATAAAGGGGACTTCTGAGAGGAAATTAAAAGCAGTGGATCTCAAACGTTTTATATCAGTGACCCCTTTCAGGCAGCAAGACTTTGCGTGCAATCCCCCTTATAAATTAAAAACACATTTTTTTATATTTAACATCATTTTAAATGCTAAATTTATAATCTAAGATTTCAAATGAATTCCTGTTTCTCACCGCTTTTAAATTAACATTAAAATATATTTTATTGAATTATTGTTATAAGCAAAAAAGTGGTTTTAAAAATAGAGACTGTTTAATATTGGGGGAGAAGGGAGAAGAAAACTTGGTCGATACCAACTGAATTAACTGCAAGCTTAACACCCCATTATTACCTTTTCTCCTGCATTGCTACTCAGTGGTGCTGCTTTCAAAGCTTCCCATTTCTGAAGGCAGCACAACTGCCAGTTGTTCAAATGAGCCAATATGTACCAACTCACTGAGATCACACATACGTCAGAACTCAACTTGCAGACAGTCACAAAATGCAAAATGTATTCACTTTGCCTGAGACATGTTCACCTACATAGCCTACTTGTGACAAATTAAATGCCAGTTACAGAATTTACAGCTTCACTGATGAATGATGTATATTCAACATAGATCGCTGAAGTGGACATCCATAAGTATCCAAGCCATCTAAATTTAAAACTGATATGGAATTAGTATGGAATATTAATATGTTCTATGCAAGCAGCTTGCTAGTTATTTCATTATGTATTATAAGGTCAACTACAGTTGAAGAACAAGTCTACTATTCTATAAAGTTCAAAATGGTCTTCTGTGATCACATTTAATTTTCATTTTAAAGTATGTTTTGCTTCTATCAAAATTGGATATGCCTGTGTCCCTGCATTTGGTTGTGTGTAAATTCAGTAGAGCAGGAGATCCCAAACTTTTTGACACGGGGACCAGTAAATCCATTCACGAGCTTTTGGAGGACCGGTAACATTCATTTGCATATTTGCATATTCATTAATCAAATGATGAATATTCAAATAAGTTGTTTCTGGTCCTCCCAAAGCCCCCAGTGCCAGCGTTAGCAAAGCTTTTGATACGGTCACCCACAATATTCTTGCCAGCAAGTTATGGGAATATGGATTGGATAAAATGGATAGAAAGTTGGCTAATACAGGGTTTCCCAAACTTTTTACTTTAGTTGGAACCCGTTTTTTTTCAGTATTGTTTTTTGCAGGCCAAAAATATAAACGCATATTAAAAAAGAATGAAAAATGAATACATTTTCAGTGTTTCACCTGGCTGTATCCTCCGCCCAGCCTGGGTCAGGGCTTGGGGGACCCGGTGCCGTATGGGCACTCCAGGAGGCGGGAGCAGGAGCAGATTGGGGGTAGGGTATCTGTCTAGGAGGGAAGATGCAAGGAGGGGCAGGGTTGCTAGGTGTCTGGTTTTGTACCGGTATTTGGGGGTTTTGTCCGGAAACAAATTGAGAAATTACTAGAAATATAAAATGTCTGATATTTTCTACTTAGGTAAGTTTTAATATAATTAGGTGTATCAGTCCTTAGCTGCGAATTGCCTGGCTGGTAGATGTGCTCATGCTGCCTGAGTGTGTCTACCTGCCAGGCAGTTCGCAACTACTGGAGGGAGGGGCAAAATGGAATCCCTGGCCAGACTCATTCATCTGCCAGGGTCTGCATGGGCTTGGGTCAGTCCCGCTGCCCCCCCTTCTCCTCCTGATCTCCCCAGTCCAGCTCTGCTGCCCCCATCCAGCCCTGGTTCTCCCATCCTCCTCCTCCTAATCTCCCCCGGACAGCCTCCCACCCTCCGTCCAGCCTGGTTCCGCCGCCTGCCCTCCCTGATCTCTGCTGGATAGCCCCGCTGCCCGCAACCCTGCTTCTGCCGCCCGGCCGCCTGCCCCGATCTCCACGGGACAGCCCCGCTATCCTCAACTCTGCTTCCGCCGCCCACCCACCCAGATCTCTGCGGGACACCCGTGCTACCCCCAACCCTGCTTCCACTGCCTGCCCACCTGCCTCCCCCATCTCCGCGGGACAGCCTTGCTGCCCCCAACTCTGCTTCCCGGCAGCCAGTCCCCCCCGCACCCTCCCAGCACGCCTCGCTCTGCTCCCCTCCCGGCAGCCACGCTGAGGTCCGGTACCGGGCCATGGCCCGTAGTTTGGGAAACGCTGCAGTAGAGAATAGCAAACTTGTAGTCACTGTAATTTGTACAAAGTTATTTCATTATGCCTGAAAGAGCAGCTCAATACTTTAATTTTACAGTTACCAAGAGTCCTGTCATAAATCTAAATTACTAACCTCTGCCCATGCTTTGAGTACAGCCAATATCTCCATAGTTGAGGCACTTTCATTGTACAGCTGACTTTGTGCTTCTTTTCCAGCTTGTACTTTCGTCAAGGATGAGATGAGCAATTGATGAACCCTTCGAAGGTCATTAAAGTCACTGACTACACCACTTGCTATCCAAGCACTGCAAACCTAGCAATGCACAATAGAAAATGTGATCACTTGAACAAAAAAAACAATTTAAATAGTTGAGTTTTATTTGTAAAGTTATTAAATAAGCTTTCCCCCCAGTCTGGTATAGTATAAACTTTAAAAACAACAAATGGTCTGGTAGGACTTTATAGATTAACAAAACATGACAATGGTATCATGAGCTTTCATAGGCACAGCTCACTTCTTCAGATGACTGCAGTATTGAGTTTAGGATGTGCAGACCCAAAATAAACAGGGGAGAAGGGAAGGAAAAAAAATGGAAGGGGGAGGCAAATAAGGAACAAAGGGTAAGAAAATATTAAAGGGAAAACCAAATAGGCAGAACTGGCATAGTTAGTATAGTTAGTCTCAAATTAAAAACAATGATGAGTATCACTAATTTAGGGCCAATCACATGAAGGATGTCACAATTATCCCTTTCCCTAGGAAAAAAAAGGAAATTCAAAGTTTAAAGTTATTGAAGTCACTGTAATTTGTACAAAGTTATTTCATTATGCCTAAAATATGTGCTAAAATATTAAACACACTATTAAGTTAATATATACAATATAATTCTTCATTATCGTTATGTTATAATATAACCATATAATTATGATTAATGCATAACAGTGTTTGGAGTTCCAGATTAAAATGAACTTTTAAAACATTTGGATTTTTTCATTTTTTTCCCTGCTAGAGTTGTAAAGTTTTAAAATTTAACCTTAACTTAATTTTCTGGATTGATAGTGCTTCTTTTGAAAATAAATATAAACTATAGTCACGTTTTTACTCTTCAGTTAACTCCAATTTAACAAAATTTTAATCTGTGTTTTACTCTGCACTGATTAGGACACAACTGGAGTACTATTGTGTCCAATTTTACCTCATATTTCAGGAAAGATGTGGACAAACTGGAGAAAGTCCAAAGAGAACCAACAAAAATTGTGACAGATCGGGCAGGAGAAAACTTGTTGTTCTTCGCCTCTGAGGATAGGACAAGAAGCAATGGGCTCAAATTGCAGCAAGGGAGGTTTAAGATGGACATTAGAAAAAACTTCCTATCAGGGTGGTTAAGTCCTGGAATACACTGCCTGTGGAATCTGGGCAATATCCATTATTGGAGCTTTTAAGAGCAGGTCAGACAAAGACCTGTAAGGGATGGTCTAGAGAGAATGCTTGGTCCTGCCATGCGTATTGGGGCTGAACTAGATGATCTCTCAAGGTTCCTTACAGTCCTGTGATACTATTTTATGTAAGATGGGTCACGTAAGGTGTCACTGGAAAAGTTATGCTTTGTTGAATAGAATTATCCTTTGTATGCATGTATCATTTATATATCTGAAGTTATAAATATTAAGTATCTGTACTTCAAATTTAGTTATACCCGGGTAACACACAGTAGACAAGATACTTTCAGACTAGACATCTGGTTGGGAAGGGCCTATTCAGAGCAGAGAGTCAGTAGGGAAAATAACAGATCTTAAGAGATGCTTATCTCCCACCACCTTAAGAGATGCTTATCTCCTGAGAATACTCCAAATATCTTGAAAGTAATAGCTGCTCTGACTCTACAACAGGGATGGGGAACATATGGGCTGCAGACCGGATCCAACCTGGAGCTTGCCTAGATCTGGCCCATGAGGCTTGGGGCACTCTCACGTGTGGCTGGAGCATGAGCGGCTGACTCCCCACGGCAAGGATGGGGAGCCCTGAACCTCGCAGGCAAGAGTCATGGGCCTCAACCAGTCTGCGAGTTCTGCCTAGGAGGAATGGAGGGGGAGGAGAAAGGGCTGGGGAAATAGCAGTGCAGGGAGTTATGTCCCTGTGCTCACAGGCTCCATCCCTGTAGCTCCCACTGGAGCAACAGCCAAAGGAAGTAGTGGGAGGTAGTGGAGTCTGCAGAGCCACCTGTACTCCTCCTGAAGCTTCACCACTTAGGTGCCCCAATCCCCCGCCCCTTCCCACACTCTCTCTCCTGCCCAGACCCTGCTTCTGCACCCTACTTCCTTGCTCAAACCCTGCACCCCACACTGGCTCCTGCACCCTATTCCCACCCTGATCCTGCACTTTGGAAGCCCCTTCCCACATTGAATCCTCCTTTTTTGGCACTCCCCCCCCCCAAATCTACTAGCCCTGGGCTCCCGGAAGAGTCTGGCCCTGGAGGGAAGACAGTCCTGAATCTCAGGAGTCCCTCTCACTCCTTGTGAGGCTGGAGCATGAGGGAAGGGAAGCAAGTGTCTCTCTCTCTTCCCATCCTTCTTACTTGGAGGGTAGCTCAGTAAAGGTTTTTGTTTTGTTTTGTGCTTCTCACTTATGTGTGGGCTCCCAACTGATTTTTCTGTGGGTCAGAAACCCCCGATCCAAAAAAGGTTCTCACCCCCACACTCTATAAGAACATGTGACCAGAACACGTGATTCTGGACTCCATCTTAGGATGGCAGTATTTTTCCCACAAACCCATCTGGAAACTAAGTTTATAAACAAAGGTTTCCTTCCATATGCTAACACTAAACAAGGCTGGGAGTGATGTCATCTGTTGTTCTTCACCCCCACATAAGTGGCTCTGGAACACCTGAGGAACAAAGACTGAACTGGGGGAAGTGCTGGACCCAGGCTTGTAGACTGCTAAAATATACTTTTTTCTACCCTTTTAATATTTTTTAGCGTGCTACTAATGCAAGAGATCTACAGAGTTAATTCTTCTGAATGATTTAGCTTTAGCAGAAATATGGTAGTTGAAAAGTTAAGATTTATTTCTTGATATTTTTCAAGATGTGTATTGTGTAAGGCTTTGTAGTTAGCTTGACATGCATTTGGGGGACCATTACATAATTGAAACAAGTAAGCACAATCTGAAAACCTTCCACCAACTGAATTTTAGACTTCCACAAAACTAAAAGTGCCATATTTCCTGTACCTAACTGCAGTGTTCCAGCTGTTCCTGGTTGTTTCAGGATTTGGTCCAAGAAAATGTCACTCTTCTCTAATGCATATTTATGGGCCACCCCCATATTTCTTCCAATCAGATACAGGCACCCACAGAAATCTTAGGATATCAAACCCAACTCTGGGCAAGGGGTTGAACATCTGGACCATTTTGGTGCCAAAAGGGTAAATAGACCCAGGGATAAGGGAAGTCAAGGCTGCTGCAGCCGTCACTGACAGAGCCTGCTCTGGAGGGTAACCTGATTCTCTTGAGGTCAGAAACCAAATACTTAACTCTATTCTATCTTTATATTTCTATCATGCTTCTTTTTATGTTGTTTAAATCTTGCTTTTAGGTATCTCATACTCCACGTGCTCCAAGGCTTTTCAAGAAAGGGAAGCTAGTCCTTCCATGCCCAACCTTTGGGGAAAATAAGATCCTGTGGGTATGAAATGCTTAGATAACTAGTATCTGTATACTTAGATAAGTTTTAGTTTGGTTTTGTTAATGCCATCTGTGGAAGCAATTCAGTTAATCTGGGTACGTTTACACTTATAAAATGAGGTTTAAGGGTAATTTAGAAAGAAGGGTTTTCTTTCGAAATAACTGCGTCTAGACAGCGTTTCTTTTTTCAAAATAGGGCATTTCGAAATAGTGCCCAGATGCGATTATGCAAATGAAGCACGGGAAATTCAAATTCGCACTTCATTTGCAATTTCACTCAGCTGCATTTGCACTCCTCTCTCGAAAGAGGAATGCAGTGTAGACATACCCTCTGTGTTCTTAGTTCCATATTCTTTGTGGTTTTTGTAATCGTTATTCCCGTGGCAATAAAATTGATTTTCATTGCATTTCCAAATATGAAGTATTACTGTCAATCGACTGCAGACCCTCACAAAGGAGAATCTTATGGTTCTACCCACTTGTAACCTGGGACAGAGAGGATGAACTTAGAATCTCTGTTCAGATTGGCGAGCTGTACTCACCTAAATTGCAGTATAGCTCCTTCTCAAGCTATAGGCTAAAGGGATTCCTAATCTGTGTATGGAAGTGCTGGGGATTCCAAGCAATGCGTGTCTTCAGAATCTGCAGTCTGCTTGTATCAGCTATGGTTAGAATTTGCCGATTCACATCCTATCTGTGTAGTATCTTAGATTTAGTTTGCAATTTTATTTATTTACTAGGTAATCTGCTTTGATTTGTTTGTTATAATCACTTAACACCTCTTGTAACTAATTAATTTTATGTTTTAATCTAGTGAACTTGGAGTGAAGTGCATAGGAATCTTAGCTCAAAGAAGCTGCTGCACTGGGGAGTGGAGAGGGTGGGGAAATACTATGATATTACCCCGTACAACTCCCTCTGAAGTACAAGATGATAGAATTTTGGGTTTATGATCTGGAGTGTGCCAGAGGAACTGAGAGATACCTTAGCTTCAGCCTTTCTACTGTTAGTTCGTGCTGTAACTGCAGCTGGGTATGTTTCTACTTGTCTGTATGCAGCACAGTGTGAGAGGGAGCCCAGGCTGGTGGATCAGAGGGCTCTGTGGTATCCTAGAACCTGTCACAGGTATTTCTCATGTTTCAAAGATACATCGCATCAACCTTAAATTTTTTGAAGCCAGATTCACCAGTACACTCTGGTTACTGTACCCAAATGTGCAAACCAATCACAGCATGCAGGAAGCTCTCTTCAGAGCCTAAGCCTCCTTCCTGAGACCTCCACTTTTCCAACACACACACACTTCTTCCTCCCTCCTGTTCCCCAATTTTGCTCTGCATTAGCATTTTGCTAAGTGTTAATATCTTATATTGGACCGACAGCCAACCTACACGGAGCTCTTTTTCGGGTCTAAGAAAGGTACTTCAAGCACCACAGTGCACAAAACAGAACAGATTGTTTATTATAGATAGTTAGCATATATTCTAATGGACTATTCAAGGTAGAATGACCTGTCAGCACCTCCGCAGCACTCCTCCTGCCATCACTGCTGAATCAATCCAGTGCAATTGTCAGTTTTGGAAAGTAAGTTGTTTGAATAATGGTAATTTTTTGGCATTTTTCTTCATAAATGATAATCTTCAAAACAGGGCTAAGTCTTTTGGCCTTAAAAAAAACTCCAACAACTATGCATCTGTCCATCACACAGAGGCATTTAATTTTTAGAATGTGTCTCACATTAAACACTTACCTGACATGCTTTTGCTGTGACATCGGGTGGAGTTTCTGGAGCAAAGGCGGGTCGAAGAGCAGCTCCAACCTAGAGAGAAATTATTCAGCACTTAGCAAAATAATGTCCTTTTTCAATTTTCCTCATAAATAGTAAATTTCCCTTTTATCCATAGGTGCTGACTCCATGGGTGCTCTGGGACTAAAGCACCTATGGAAAAAAAATGTGTTTTTCACACTCACTGGCAGCCAGCTTTTCCCCCCACCCAGCACCTCCTACCTGCCGCTGCCAATGACTCCACTGATCAACTCCTCCCCTTCCCTTCCAGTGCCTCCTGCTCACCGTAATCAGCTATTTTGCGATGTGGAGGAATGGGAATAGGGCATGCTCAGGGGAAGGGGCAGGAACAGCAGGGGAAGAGGCAAGTGGGGGGCATAAACAGGTGAGGCCAGGGTGGGGACTTGGCAGAAGGGGTGAAGCAGGAGTGGAAAGAGGTGGGGTCAAAGGTTGAGCACTCCTCTGTGCCCGGAGCAAACCAATGTCTATATTTCTATCTATACCATGATTTGAGAGAATGATTGGAAGTTAGTTACATTCTTGTTGGAGAACTATATTGTTCCCTCTAGTAGCTAGCTGCCAGGTGTTACTTGGAATCCTACGACAGTGTTGTCTAAGAAATACCGACTAGTTCTGTAGCTAGATACCTCACTGATGGGCATGAAGAATATTTGGAGGAAGATAGAAAAAGGGCAAGACTGAGGAGCAATCTGACAAAACAATTATGCTTTTACCATAAAAGAGATTGTTTCCTCTCTGCAACAGTGAGATTAGAAGCTTATTTCCTCTGTTTGCTAGCATCTTAACATCAGAACAAAGAAAGCTTCTCCCTCCTTGAACTCCCGACCCAATAAACAACTTCCCAAAACTAACAAAACATTACTCCAAATCTTGATAGACCTAAAGACGCTTAATAAGAAGTGGCATTTCCTTATGTAAGGGGAACTTGGGTTTAAGGAAAAGAAAGCAGAATAGTATTATTAATTAGCACAAACAGATTTTAATTTGTGTTCCTCTGGAAGTCAGAAAGACAAAATACAGATCCCATTCATTTAACAAAGAACGAGGTATGGATCAAGACACATGGATTTCACCAATCCTTAGTGCTGAGCTTTACGTTCACTGGAGGCAACAGAAGGAAAATTTTCCCTGATGATTCAAAATGTTCACATCTCATGCTGAGTGACTGACTGTGTGTCAAAGGTTTTTTTGAAGTCTTAAGTAATGCTATGCGGGATGCAAACAGGAATTCTTTGTTTCCAAAGTATCTGTACAGTCTCCATCTTCAAATTTGTTGTAAATGAAGTTTCTGCTAATTTAGCTGTCTGTGGTAACAGAAACATGGGGAGCAATGCAAGCCAAAGCCTGTGTTTTTCACACTTATGTCCATTATGGCTGGTGCAGACAACAGAGAGGAGCTGGATTTATAAGTGAAATGGGTTACTCCTTCCTGAATGGGTTCAATGTGTTGTTTTCCTTTAAGGAATTCTGTGTGGGCTTTACTCAAAAAGCCCTTGTTTGATGTTGAAAATCTTGCCAAATAGCTATCCTATAGATATTTTCTTTCCTTTCTAGTGAAATATTATTGAACAGGTTGTGGTGACACAAATCTCAGAGTAGCTAATGGCTGGAGATCTCCTGGACACCTATCGTTTTATGAGACAGAAGTATAGCAAAAAGCTAAACCTGGTTACATCATTAGATGAAATCCTAACACTATTAAATGAAGATCAGATGCCCATATCAACACTATTTGTGGGTTTAGATACTGCTGATTATAAAAGTATTAGTAGGGTTGCCAGATGGTTTAACCAAAAATACCGAACCTCCTAACCCACCCCCCAAAAAAACCCACCGGGGGAAATAAAATCTGTTGGGGGGGGGGGGGAGGGAGGGAAAGGGAGAGACCAAACTTGTTGAGCAAAAAGCGGGCCCAGTTGCTGAGCGTGTTGTAGGGTTGCCAGGTGTCCAGTATTTTCACCTCCTGGCAGGGGGAAAAAAGCCAGAAAATACCGGACATTTTAGGTCAATACCGGACACCTGGCAAGCCTAAGTATTAGTGTCTTGTCTTACATGGCAGGAACAAATAGCCAGTTCCTCTTCTGGATAAGTCAATGTGAGAGTCTACAAAGTCTCCTTCCACTCCTCTAAAGGACTACCAGGGAAACCCAGGAAGGTGAAATGGTAATATCAAGTTGTGCGTGTCCATTTCTATCAGTCCAGATGATGTAGTTAAGTGTCCTATATAACATCTGGTAGATCTTATTATTGCAGTCCACACTTCTGTCACTTCAAAATTAAATTATTTCAAGACCTCTTTGTGAAACTAAATCATAAAATATTTCAGGAAACCAAAACTCAAGCAAGAATACAGCAACCTATAAGTGGGCTAATACACTTTCTCTAGTGCTTTGTTTTCTAGAGTGGCTTGCTTACTGGTTGCCAACTGGAGCTTAAAGGTGTTGGTTACAGCTTACAAAGCCCTAAATGGCTTCCAATCTGCTGCCTCTTCCATGCAACACTAATTCAACAGAGGAACTTGATTTGGAGATCCCTCAGTTTAAAGAAGAAGAGAGCCTGGGAGGAGAACGTCTTAAATAACTTACACATCCTCAGTCTGAAATAGCCCAACTCTACTGATCTTCAGGTCACTGTGAAGCCCATCTATTTTCACAGGGCTTTTGGAGAAATGAGGATTAGCAGTGATGGAGAAAGTGGAATCCTTGTTTGCTTGTGTTATGATTGGATAATAAAGATTTAAGGGACAATGCAAGACTTATTTACTCATCAGATCTATGAAGTGACTTTTCTTCATGGAAGACTCTGCTCATTAAGTAAGAAGTTGTAAAGATATGGCAAGTTGAATTACATGAATGTAGGTTTTTTTTAACCATTTCTCTAGATTTGAAATGAACTGATCACGTGTACACTTTCAAACCCAAAATCTTTGGTCTAAGCAAGCACAGAAAATTTCAGCCCCAAAGTGAAAATCAGTGTAACAGTTCCAAGGACAAAGCGAACACTGATTACAGAGCTAGCTACTGCAAATCTTCTCTTAATTATCAAATTCCCAATTTCTTAAAATATAATTTTTATAAGCAATAGGTTCTTACATTGGCTTGATATTGCTCCAGAATCACATGACCAGGAAACTCTGGTTCTGGAACAGTTGCAAACCTCCGAACAATGATTAACAATGTCTGAAGCCCAGAAAGACGGAGCTGGTCACTATGATCTGTGGCAGCCATAAAAGCCATGCGGATCAAGTCAGCTAAATGCAAAACCAAAAAGTCATCTGGGGAAAAAAAAAGATCATTTAATAAAAATTAATTTATTTCAAAGTTTAATTAAAGATAATGCAATTGTTTCTATTTTACCATATGCCATGGGAGCTTTATTTATTTATTTATTTATTTCCAGTAGCATAACAGTTGTGAGTACTACCATATAGTGGATTCTAAAAAAGAGCTCTTACGCCTCAGAGAATCTACAGTTAAGAGTTCTCTTAACTTTCAAACCAGCACTTTTTGTCTATACCCTAGTCATGCAATATCAGCCAATATTTTCCCGCAATTTAAAAATCTGAAGGAAATAAAAACCTCTAGATTTGAGGCAAATTTCCATAGTGATTTTGAGGGATCGACATCTTCAAATCATCATGGGAAGCACAGAAAATTAGTGGTGTGTTCACTGGTAATTATGCAGATTATGGAACAAACAGAGCAGTGACACTAGTTTTCTTGAATATTCCTAGATTACAAAATTGTGTTGCAGTACACAGGCACCAGTTATCGCTTCTAGCTGCCAATGTTTTCTATAGGGACAATGGTTCACTATTTGCATGTCATGTTACAACAGCTGGGTGAGTGTCAACACTGCAATTATATGCTAATATTATGACTAATTTACCATTGCTCTGTACCTTGAGAAATGCAGGCTTCTAATCATTTTAATTAAAGGCTGCAACAGATGTTATTAAGAAATCTGTAGTTATAGAAATCTATAGTTAAATGTTAAAAAAAAATGTTGTGTTCTTTGCATTCTATAAAATTCTCTCAGCATCTCAGTTAATTGAACACATACCTCTTGAATCCCTTTGTTTCCTTTCCTGAGCCAGTGTTATATCAAAATGTGCTTTGCCAGCATTTTCACAGTGGTTGATAATTTTACAAACACATTCTGCAGCAAAAACTCTAGTGGACCATTTTGGATTAGTGAAAGGGTGGGGTTTCTCATCGCTTTCAGAGGTTAACACATCATCGTCTTTAGCTCCCTCCTCTTCTTGGGTAGTATCCACTGAAGCTACTGAGGTGAAATCTAAATTTTTAAAAATACCAAAAAGGGAAGGAACACAACTGATTACTGAAGGAATTCAAAACACATCACTGACCAGTAAGTGCTAGCCACTCACAGTGTAACAGTGCTAGAAACTGTAGAAAATATGTTGTGGCTTTTAAGGTCCCTGCAGTGGGGGAATAGCTTCTATCTGAACACAATATTCCCTAAGAGCCTCTCTTTGTACTTCCTCCTTGTCATTTGTGCTCCATGCTTGGAATCCAGTCCATTCAGAATATTCAACAGGGTAACTACTTCATTCTGCTCCGAATGATTCATTTAGACGCATAGCTCTGAATCATTCCCACCTTTAATAATAGAGAGTCAATACCTTGAGGCAATTTTCTTCTGGATCCCCAAAGGGCTTCAGAGCCCTAGTGTTTACTGCTTTTTATGTCTGCTATGGGAATAATTAAAATCTAGGCACAGAGGTAACTGAAATTTTTTAATAGCTATTCCAAGCCTCCATGATGTCAAAAATCCATATCTTGTTCTATATCTAAAATTCAATACTGAAACCCTAAATTTGTTAACAATAAATTTATAAAATCAAAATTGTGTATCAATCATGACTTTTATAAAAACAAAGATTGACTGGCTACTGAATTATGGTTGAAAAGTGATTTTTATTGAATATTCTAAAATAAAATACTATTTCATTGTACACCATACCTGAATGCCATTGAAGCATAACAGAATATAGAACTAGATAGCCGAAAATTTTGTATGACTATATTTCAGCTAAACATTTAAAAGATGGTATGTATCCAAGGTTTTAATTGCTCTTATTTATTTACTGAGAACAGCTACTCGACTAACAAATTGACAACACAGCAGAAGCATGTCTGAATGAAAAGTTGTCAAAGTTCATTTTCTCTCTTGTATTTCAGGAAAGAATCTTGCTAGTGACATTTTCTCTCATGTCTGTTTAGAGCAAAACCACACACTACTAATTGTATGGGCGCGGACTATGAATTTAAGTATGCATAAGCACAGCTGAATAACATGCACATGACCAATATCATAAGATCCTCAGCACATGTTGCTTTATAGGAACTGAAGAGTCATTGCAAAGGAATCCACACTATACACTAGAATTCATGACTAGCCTGAACCATTCTCTCAGATGTGACAATATGTTCCACACAGTCCTGGGGGAATGCAGCAATTGTAGCATTTGGAGCTATAGTAAAATTGCACAATTCCAGCAGGAACTACCACTCCGAAGTCTGTAAAAATTTTAACTTTGTGGCTCATGCCTTTCATCAAGCAGGATATGACTAGTCAAGGAAACCATTATTGTTCACAAGGACTTTTCAGAATGTCAAAGGCAGTCAGGAAAAATCAAACAAAAAACAGGACTGTGTAGCACTTTAAAGACTAACAAGATGGTTTAATAGGTGATGAGCTTTTGTGGGTTACAATTATGGTTGTGACAATTTTCTTCCACTATTTGATCTGAGGAAGTGGGTCTGGCGCACGAAAGCTCATCACCTATTAAACCATCTTGTTAGTCTTTAAAGTGCTACACAGTCCTGTTTTTTGTTTCAGCTACACCAGACTAACACAGCTACATTTCTATCACTATTCAGGAAAAATCAAGTAATTTTACATTCTAGGAAAAAAGTTCAAGTATCAAACAATTTAAAATAAATAACAGCAATATAATTTTTGCTAATCTAAGAGATGGGAGACTGATTATTTCTCTCCTGTGAAGCAGAGATCACATTATGCAGATTTTTTTATTACACAGTTATTAGAATATGCTAGCACTTACCAGCGGAGGCAGCAAGAACATCTTTACAAAGCTTCAACCAGAATGAGAGCTTTTCTACTGCCACTGATGTGAGCATATGATTTAGGGTCTCTCTGATATCCTGGCATAGTCTTTGATCCAGTTCTTTGTCTAGCACGTTCAGCAATGCCCCTTCCAAGCCAACTTCTTTGATGTTAATGTCTGTTAAGAACACTGTCTTAATGTCAGAGTGACAGGCATCACAAAAGGCCATAATACAGGAATGTAGAAATTTAGTCATAATACTTAATTACACAAGTCATATATTGGAAATGGCAAATATCTGGCCTAGAAACATTTAACATGATTGCCTACAGTTCTAATGCCATGACATCTGGGTGCAAAATAAATTCTAAGGACATCACATTATTTAATACTGCCCAAAATGAACTGCACCCCAGTAATTTTTCTAGCTTTCCCCAAGGTCATGAATTGTCTGTCCAATTCTGAAAGGGTTAAGATAAGGGCAACTAAAATGATTAGAGGTTTGGAACGGGTCCCATATGATGAAGAGAGGCTAAAGTGACTGGGACTTTTCAGTTTGGAAAAGAGGAGACTGAGGGGGATATGACAGAGGTCTATAAAATCATGAGTGGTGTGAAGAGGGTGAAGAAAGAAAAGTTATTTATTAGTTCCCATAATAGAAGAACTAGAGGACACCAAATGAAATTAATGGGTAGCAGGTTTAAAACTAATAAAACAAAGTTCTTCTTCACACAGCACGTAGTCAACCTGTGGAACTTCTTGGCAGAGGAGGCTGTGAAGGCTAGGACTAGAACAGAGTTTACAGAGAAGCTAGGTAATTTCATGGAGGTTAGGTCCATAAAAGGCTATTAGCCAGGGGATAGAAATGGTGTCCCTGGCCTCTGTCAGAGGCCGGAGATGGATGGCAAGAGACAAATCGCTTGATCATTGTCTTTGGTTCACCCCCTCCGGGGGACCTAGCGCTGGCCACTGTCGGAAGACAGGCTACTGGGCTAGATGGACCTTTGGTCTGACCCAGTACGGCCATTCTTATGTTCTTATGTTCAATGTGAATGTGGCTGCTTTAAGCTGATTTACTAGAACCCACTGCAGTGAAGATGTTAGTGTTTATTCTAAATGCTTTGTTAAAACCCCTAAATCCATGTTAATATTTACTTTCTGAAGAATTTTTTATTGTATGTTCACCTTCTTTATTAGCTTTTGAACATACCACTGATTATTAAGGATTTTTTAATGCAATTAGTCATTCCACAGTTTGCTTAGAATTCAAATATTAGAAAAGTACAAGGTTGAAAATGGCCTTAGACATCAATGAGATCCAGTGAAAGAGCTATAGGGAGGACCTGAAGACAGAAATGCATGCCATCAATACAACCAGGCTGGGAAGGAACAAAGAGATGTATCAGTGATGTAAAGTGAAGGCATTTTTAATTAATTGTAACTTGAGTCTGTGATCAACAGGAAATGCTTCTTCTGACCGCCTTCTATTCTACTCTGCTTCTTATGCCATGCCCATCTTTTTAGAATCCGAACACCTAAAAAAAAAATACTTGTGAACTCTGGAGCTGTTGACCTGTGACGCTCTCTTAACTCTGAATGTGTCTTGGTAGCGTATCAAGGTTTGTGGAGAGGTTTATATTGCTTAATAGAATGAAATATACTGAACACAAATCATAGAATTTTAATAATAAGAGAATTTGGCTTTGCTACACCAGAAAGGCAACATTTATTTAGTGTAAGGGCAGGTGTGGCAGGCCTGATTTTAGTTTTAGTCAAGTAAAGGCTTATCTCAAGTCATGTAATTGTGTTTTCTCATTCTATGCAACAAACATGTGCAGAAAGATCAATACGCCACATCGTGGCATAAATAAAACGGGGCGGAGGAGAAAGAGGATTTTTGCAACTAGAGATAATCATTTGATTTATCAAGAAATTAATGGATCTGAATAGCTCATCAGTAGCTGAAAGCCTAAGTATGGCCTCCTAGTAATTAATTGTATCCTTTGGTATATATGGTTGTGACTACTTTCTTCCACTATTTGATCTGAGGAAGTGGGTCTGGCCCACGAAAGCTCATCATCTAATAAACCATCTTGTTAGTCTTTAAAGTGCTACATTGTCCTGCATTTTGCTTCAGCTACCCCAGACTAACACGGCTACATCTCTACCACTTCACTCGCCTCCTAGTAAGGTTGCCAGGTGTCTAATTTTCAACCGGACCACGCAGTCAAGAGAAGATCCTAGCAGCTACAGTCAGCACTGCTGGCCAGGCCATTAAACGTTCGGTCAACAATGCAGCAGGAACCCTGGACCAGGAAGGCTCCCTCTTTCTCCGGCCCCCGGCAGGCTCCTCCTGGGAGCTGGCAGACTGCTCCTGGGGAGCGGTGGAGGGTTGACTACCAGTGGCTTTCTGGCTCATGTTTTGGGGCTACTAGGTCAGGGGCAGTGACTGCTGGCTCTAGGCTGGCAGGCTTGGAGCTGGCACAGGCACTGTGGCCACAGTCAACCCCTTTAAGGGCTCTGGGGAGGGAAAGGAATATTATTGGTTAAGGCTGGAGTAGCCACCAGGGCACCCTGGGAAGGCTGGAGGCCCCCTATTTCGACAGAAGTATCTACACAGCACTTATTTCAAAATATATATACCTCAATGTATACATACCGTAATGTTTAAAAATGTGTTTTTTAAACTACTATTTGGTTCTGGTCACTACCAGGGTACACCTAGGACACATTTTCAAGCTCTTCTCTGCGCCCATAGGGGCTATATTTTTGAGATCCAGCACTTGAGGATTTAAAAAAACCTCCACCAAATATTATGAGACTCATAACAAAAACTGTGAGGCTTGGCAACACAGCTGTTAGCATTGTTTTATCACCAGAAGATGCCTAAAAAGTTTCAACAAATATAACCAAATAAATGCAATCTTTTACAAGAAAATCCATTTTGAGTTAAAGATTTTCAAAGTGCTACAAAACAAGTAATTGGCCATCTGAGTTGAAATTAGAAGGAAGACTGCTTAATAATCCAAGTTCAGCATGTGTCAAAGCTTAATAGACATACAATACCTGAAATGAAGTCTTCTCTGCAGTCTTTAACAAAGGCGACAGCATGTTCTGATACCTCTGCTGCTTCTCTTTGCACAAGCTGACACAGGCAAGCTAGCACTGCTCGTCTCAACAACAAATAGGAGCTACAGAGATTCACCTGAAATATGGAAACAAAGGAAATAAGATGGCTCACAACCTCTGTAGCTGCTACCCAACATGGCTGTAGTCCAGTGCTTTCTGATTGATTATTTTATGCAATAGACTGTGAAGTCCTACCAAATAACTATCCTGTTTTGCATACCTTTGTACATCTAAAATTAGAAGTAAAATAATCTCACTGAGAGAACTTTCAAATTTACTGTGGTTATCAAAGCATTTACAGTATTATAAAGAGAGATTCTCAGATCTATGTCTCATTGACAACAGTGGAAAAACTTCCACTGACTTCAATGGAAGTTGAATCACAATCTAAATGAATGTTTATTATATTCTTACTCTGATCACACAATTACAAGGTGTATGAAAACTCAGTCCAAATGAACTCCACTTGTATCACTGTTATAGAGAGCCAGGTGTGATACATGAAAATTATGATACAACTGCAGATGAGAAAACCAAGTTCAAGTAATTCTAAGGTGCATGAAAGTGAGAATTTAAGAGAAAGAGCAAGAAGAATAAAAAGGGATGTTGAATATGGTTTCTTTGGAAAATGTACAGTAGATAGTCCAACTAAATCATGTGATAATCATTTGTTTTGGGGCAGGTCAGGGTTAGAGATGGGCATGTTGTGTGGACAAACAAATCAGCTCTCCTGAACGATTCCTCAAGCATGACTTCGTAGAGCATGATTACAGGTTGAACTTCTCTAGCCAGGCAACCTTGGGACCTGAGCAGTTCTGAACCAGAAAATTTGCCAAACCATGGGAGATTGATATTGCTTACTGGGCTCTTAGAAGACATTTAGAGGTAAATTAGGGCTAAGTAACAGCACAGAATGGCTGTAAACAAATTGTATGGGACCAGGGGAAACTTGACCACACCCATGAGAAGTGGATATCGAGATAACTAAAATCATTCCGGATGACTGATGTTTCCAGAACAGAGAGTTCTGAACTAGAGAGGTTCAACCTGTACTTGAACGTTACAAGATCAGCTTCTGCTTTCTGTACTGAAAACTGATGCCAACATAAAAATTGTTCCTGGACCAAGGAAACAACTTAAAAAAAAAGTCATGCACCTGAGGTCTTCTTCCACACCAAATTTTAAAAACTACCTTGAAAGTAAACCACAAATGCAATAAGCTTGTCAAGCGGCTGGGCAGGGTAACTATACCCCCAACATTTATACAATTTATAAAATCCAAGCTTAGGTTATAATGAATAAATGTGTGTCTAAGTATATGAAAGCTAAAGAGGTTATCCTTTATAATTAAGTAACCTTCTACCTTTCTCTAAGACAAATGTTTCCAATTTTTTTTTCCATTTGTGGGCCCCTAAAAACTTTCAGTGGAAGTACAGACCTCTTGGAAAACTTAGATATTGCCTGTAGACCCACAGGTCTGTAGGCCACTGGCTGAAATACATTGTTCTATGGTAATAACTGCTTTTCACAGACCTCTTGGACACAGTCTATGGACTCACAGGGGTCTGTGAAGCGTAGATTGAAAACCACTGTTCTAAGGTACTGAAAAAAGGCCAGAGCCTAGTGTCCGCTGCAGAGAATCTTTGCTGAGGAGTCATGCTTCTTATTTGTTATTGACAAGCCAACAGTCACACAAAATCAGATTAAAAATAAAAATTAAGAACACAAAGAATAAATGATGTGGAATATCAGTTTTGTTATATTTAGAACTAATTTGGGTCTCGTGCTTATGCATGTGACTCTGCAAAACTCATTATGAATTATACATTTAATAAATACAAAGATATGCTCTGCATAACAATCTTTTACTAAAAATAAATGAGTCGATTAACATCTCTGCAAGATACTTTAAGTGAAATTTTAAAGGATGCAATTGAATCTTTAATGCAACACTTATTGAAGCAGGCAACATGGTCTCCTAGAAATCTGGCATGCTTCAAATTGCAATTCACCAGATAATTTTTATATGGGAGGGCAGAGCACTCAAGGCAGGCTATTGGAAAATGCAAGACACACATTCTTAATGTGTTTCATTCTCCCACATTTGAAGTAGGGAAAGAGGGGTAACAAACACAATGCAAGCAATACATACTAAATAACTTAAACCATTTCTGCATTGGACATGTTAAAGTCAAACTGATGCAAAATTAAGAGCACAAAATGAAACACACTTGCCAGCTGCAGAAGGTTAGAAGGGATTCAGTTAGGGTGATACCAAATGAACATCATTTGACATGCTAAAGGTATTTTATTTTACATTAATGGTTAGACACAGAGAGAGAGACAGGGGGAAATAAAAAACACCACTGCAAACTGCTTAAATTTTAGGATTAACAAGGCTCAGGGACCTACCAACACAGAATTATCCAACAAGATCTCCTGCACAAAAACAAATGACAAACCAGTCATGAAAAATCAAAATACAGATACCACAATGATACTCACTACAGCAAGGAAACCATAAAACGTCAATACAGAATATTAAATTCGGAGTTATATCTCAAACATGGCACAAAATCCTCATTTGTTTAGTCCAGTTACCTCATCATATAATGTTGAACATTTTTTAAATGTAAGCCAACAGCCCAGAAAATTCACTGGGGAAAATAAATGTAAAAACAGCTCAGGAAAGAGATTATTGAAACTTTTATATATCGTATATATTTGTATTTGAACATGTTTCCTTTGGGTCCTATAGCTGAAAACCTGAGCATTCACCCTATATATCCACCCAATGTATAAGAGACACATAAAAAAGACCTTAGTGTGTATTCTTAAAGTTAGCTGTAAAATGAATAGTATTAGTTATCACTAGATGCCAAAGTATTTAATTATCAGAGAATGTTAAATACTGTGTGGTTAGATACAAAGACCTGAAAGAAAATTCTCTTTTTAAAGGAAGAAAATGTTAAGATGATTTTTTTTTGGTTTGGGCTTGGGGAATTAAGATGAGGGTGAGGATGATGATGATGATATAAGATTTCTTTTTATAAAAATTATCTTTTAATAATTAAATATTTTAAGAACATTTTTAATAAGAAGTGGTCCTGTGGCACCTTAGAGACTTACCAAAATATACAGAATCATGATATTTCATGGACAAAACCCACTTTTTTGGCCACGAAAGCTCATGATTCTATATATTTTGGTTGGTCTCTAAGGTGCTATAGGACCACTAATTGTTTTTAAAGTTGCAGACTAACACAGCTACCCCTAAGATATTCTAAAATAAATTTTAACTTCTAAGTTTCCAATATATTAGAAATAGGAGAAAAGAGGAAAAAAGACTCTAAGTAACTATTGGTTATAACAACTGGCAATTAATGTAATCAATCTCAGCAACAGTGTTTTCAGAGCTCTCTTTAGTGTATCTCAGTGGACATCAGTGAAACAGTCTGTTTCTCTGACAAGAACCCTCTATCTTCCTTCCTGTTTTTTACAAACAATTCCTTCGCACAGAATGCTGTCATTAAAAATAAAAAAAAAATTAACATCACATTGCTCTTATTTTCATCTTTAGCGCTCCATGTGCTTTACATATGGAGAAACTGAGGCACAGGGAGAGACTTGCCCAAACTCATCCAGCATACCATTCGCAGAACTAGCAACTGAACTTCTCTCTCACACATCCCAAAACAGTGCCCTGTCCATGCCTCCTGTTAAGACAACAATGGTAACTCTTCATGCAGACTCCATATTCTATAAACTCCTACAGTAGATGTCAGTACTGTGGCCAAAATAAGAAAAGTATAAATCAAGCTCCACTCATTCATACTTATGACAGAGACCTATTGCCAAGTACTAATCTGAAAATATTAGTGTAGGGGGCCTTGATTCTGTAATGAATTCCTTGCAGAAAGATATCTACAACTACATGGAGTCCCTGATTTCACTGGGACTTCGTGTGGGCACAAGAATCTACCCACATCAGGCAGGGTTGGGGCTTAAATGAACATACATACACACAACAAAATATACTTCAGTCTTTAATTGAAGAGCATAGATAAATTTTATCAAATATTCCATACTCTACTGTAACAACTTTACAAGCATACTGAAATACTGTTTGTACTAATAATACGGTTTCAGAAATACTCTATTAATAAACCTTTGCTGAGAAGTGAGAAAAGATCAATTTTTTGTACAGTTTAGAGAGATTCTACTGTAAATGGCGGTAGACAAAACATTAATTTTATAGATCTGCACACAGATGAAAATGCTAATAAGCTGACTGATCAACAGGACAACAACTCCTTAGTCTGAAATGCTGTCATTAAAGATAGGTGGAAATGCTTTTTACCTATTCAAATAGAGATCCAGGATAAAATATGGTGTAAAGGAGGAGGAAAGAAGAATCCCTAAAGGGACAGTTACTCACTTTATACAACAACTGGTTATCTTCGAGATGAGTGTCCCTGTGGGTGTTCCACTCTTAGTCTTGGTGCTGTCCCATCTCTTTTGATCAGAGAGTTTCCTAGCAGTCTCTATGCAAGCTGCACATGAGCGGTATCTGCCTCACGTGCTGTCAATTGAAGTACTGCATGTGTGGCTTAGATCTTCCCATTCCTTCTCTGTTAGAGGCTGATATCTTCGAAGCAAAGGGTAGGAGGGTGAGAAGTGGCGCACTCACAGGGACACTCATCTCGAAGAACTACAGCTATTGCATAAGGTGACATAGAAAGCCAACATGCATCTAACACCAAACATCTGCATGGGCGTTTTGAAGGAATTAGTATGTGATTTAGGGAAGCATACTAGGATATGGAAGAGTTTGTTGATATGGAACGAGGATGGTACTTTAGGCGAGAATTTGAGGGGAGTACAGAGGGTTATATTGTCCTTAAACAACGTGGTGTAAAAAACATGGGGGGAGGGCGTATTGAGGGGTTGACCGTAAGAGCCACCATCTCCCCCATACAACAGGAGAAGGTAGTAACAACAGGAAACGCCACTTTCATGGAAAGGGGTAGTAAAAAGCATGAGGTGAGCGGCTTGAAAGTTTCTGCCACGAGTTCATGATAGACGAGGTTTAGGTCCCATGGGTTGACAGGAGTTCTCACATCACAATGGAGGATTTGGAGAGCCTTTAGAAAATATTTTGTGGTAGGATGGGCAAAGAGGGAGACATTTTCCACCTTATGATGGAAGGCCAAGAGTGCTGCTAAGTATACCCAAAACGAATTACGGAAAGGCCCGACTGTTTGAGTGTGGGGAGGTTGCCCAGTACCAGAGAGGCTATGTCTACACTGCAAAGCTTTTGCGCAAAAACCCGTGAAGCGTCCACACCTAAAATGAGCTTTTGCACAAGGAAATCAAGAGTAAAACAGCAGAACAGAGGGTTTTTTCTGCCATAGGTAAACCTCCTTTTATGAGGCATAACTCCCTTATGTGGAAGAAACCCCTTCCACAAAGCACATGCAGCGTGGAGCTCTTTTGCACAAAAGCACATCGCTTTTGCAATGTGCTTTGAGGTGTGGACGTGCTCTTGTGCAAGAAATTTTTACGCAAAAACTCTTGCGCAAAAGGCTTCTTGTACAAGAAGCATATAGTGTAGATGTAGACAGTGAGTGGTGCTCTTGCTGAATCTGCTTGCTTTGATGTATACGAGATTGTAAATTGCCTCCACTGATGAGTATAGTGGAGCGGGTGGAAGGCTTCTGAATATGGAGAACATTTTGTACCTGTTCTGAACACTCTAGTTCTGCAAGTGAGGCATGGAGGAGTCAGGCTGTGAGCGGAGCCTTTGCAGGTCCAGGTAATGTTTTTGGCCCAGTGCCTGAGTTAACAGATTCTGTTGAAGAGGAAGAGGGAAAGTGGTGGGGACAGACATCTGGGCTATATGGGGGTATCGGGGTTTTCTGAGCCAGGAAGAGGCTGTTAAAGTGACTCCAGTCCTGTACATCCAGATCTTCTCTACAACCGTGGGGAGGAGAGGCATCAGTGGGAAAATGTAGAGGAGGTGATCCATCCAGCTGATGAGGAAGACATCCCTCTGTGATAATTTGCCAATGCCTACTCTGGAGCAGAAAAAGGTGCACTTGGAATTGTGGGGAGTCACGAACAGATCTATGGTCTGTGGTCTCCATCAGTGGGTATTTGGTGTAGGACTGTGGGACTGAGCTCACACACGTTGTCCTAGGGAAAATGTCTATTCCATGCATCTGTGGTGGTGTTGTGGAAACCCAATATGTCCCTGTCATGAACAGGAGGAGTGCTGACCAGAACCCAGTGACTAAGGGGTTAACTCAGCTACCTAGCAAAGGTGTCAGCCAGGGGAGCTCGCACAGCCAACAGAGATAGAGACTTGGAATTTGAACTGGATATAGATTCCTTGCCTCTTTCTTCATGTGACTTTGGTGCATAAAAATCCTCCCTGCCTGTTTATTTAAAACCTGCATGCGATGTTAGGCCTCAGTTGGAGTACTGTGTCCAGTTCTGGGCACCGCATTTCAAGAAAGATGTGGAGAAATTGGAGAGGAGAAGAAGCAATAAGAATGATTAAAGATCTAGAGAACATGACCTATGAAAGAAGGCTGAAAGAATTGGATTTGTTTAGTTTGGAAAAGAGAAGATTGAGGGGGGACACGATAGTGGTTTTCAGGTATCTAAAAGGGTGTCATAAGGAGGAGGGAGAAAACTTGTTCATCTTGGCCTCTGAGGATAGAACAAGAAGTAATGGACTTAAACTTCAATAAGGGAGGTTTAGGTTGGACGTGAGGAAAAAGTTCCTGTCAGAGTGGTTAAACACTGGAATAAATTGCCCAGGGAGGTTGTGGAATCTCCATCTGTGGAAATATTTAAGAGTAGGTTAGATAAATGTCTATCAGGGATGGTCTAGACAGTACTTGGTCCTGCTGTGAGGGCAGGGGACTGGACTCTCGAGGTCCCTTCCAGTCCTAGTATTCTATGATTCTATGTTGTATGTTATGACCCACACATGCTAATTTTGGAGAAACAGAAGGAAGTGGAAGCAGGCACTGTGGACTGTGCAAAGTTCCAAGAAGTTAATATTTAGGGTGGCTTCCACCACAGACCATCAATCTTGCAACATGCAAGTTTAGAGATGTGTTCCCCATCCTACACAGGAGGTGTCTGCAGTCCCTAGCACCTACGAGTTTACGGTTGTAAAAAGAACTCCTGAACAGAAACTGATGCAGTGCTACCACATCAGTGGCTATCTTATGGTTTCTGGTAGGGTCAAACAAATGGTCATAGGGTATATGTCTGGTTTGAGTACGGTGGAAAGCCATGCTTGAAGGCAGTACATGATTCACCACAAAGGTATATGCTGCCATGGATCCAAGGATTTGTAAGCACTTGTGTGCCATGGTTTGTAGGCTGTTGTATTTTGTGGCTACCAGAGACTGTATGGTGTCAAACCTGTCTGATGGGAGCATTGCATTACCCTGTTTGCGATAGGGATGACAACGTGTAGTCGACAACACAATTAAGCATGCTCTTATCAGTTAATCTTGTCCACTACATGCACTCCCCGTCTGCTGCCTCTGTATCAGATAGAGACAGACAGAAAAACTATATTTTTCTTCTTAAATGAACACTAACACGCTAACTATGAGCAATACTACTACACTACACTATTTTTCTTGTTCTTCTCTAGAGGACTGCAGAACTCCATCTCAGGCCAGAGATGTCTGAGAAGGAAGTGGAGGGCCTGGGCCATGCACACGCTACTTCAGCTGACAATGGTGCTTAAGGCAGTCATTTCACGTGTGGCCCACACAGGTACTGCTGGGAAACGCACAGATCAAAGGCACTGTGATGGCACCAAGACAGAGTGGCTATGTCTAGACTGCAAGCCTCTTTCGAAAGCATCTTTCGAAAGAGCCTCTTTCGAAAGAGAGCGTCTAGACTGCATGGAGAAATTTCGAAAAAGCGGCTTGCTTTTTCGAAAGAAAGCATCCAGTGAGTCTGGATGCTCTCTTTCGAAGAAGCCCTATTTACATTGAAGAACGCCTTCTTTCGAAAGAGGAACTTTCAAAAGAAGGCGTTCTTCCTCGTAAATTGAGGTTTACCGCCATCGAAAGAAAAGCCGCGTTCTTTCGAATTAATTTCGAAAGAACGCGGCTTGAGTCTGGACGCAGGGGAAGTTTTTTCGGGAAAAGGCTACTTTTCCCGAAAAAAACCCTGAGTCTGGACACAGCCAGTGAATCACTCACAGAGACATTTCTTGAAGATTGTTACAATTCTCCCAAAATAAAAAGGCTCGTGCTTAAACCCAACAATAATGTGAGGCTCTTCTGAATCTTGCAGATACATTTCTACCAAAACCTCAAAACATATATGGAAGAAATGCGCACTTCAGAAGATATGTATACTAATGATATGCAACATCTGCTCAGACAAAAGAAGACTTAAAAAACTCCAAAGCAGAAATGGAAGATAGACAAGAAAAGCCAGAAAAATTAATTTTTTTTTTTTTTTACTTCTGGGAAAACGTTTACAGGGGAACCAGCATAATGACAGTAGATCAAATCTTGTCAACACCTTCTCTTGCTACACAATGTTCTTATGGAAACACGAAGGGTGCGTCTAGACTGGCAAGATTTTGTGCAAAAGCACTTGCTTTTGCGCAAAAACTTGCCAGCTGTGTACACTGGCCACTTGAATTTGCGCAAGAGCACTAACGTTCTAATGTAAGAATTCAGTGCTTCTTGCACAAATACTTTGACGCTCCCACTCAGGGATAAGCCCTCTTGCGCAAGAATACTTGCGCAAGAGGGCTAGTGTAGACAGGCACCTTAATTTTTTGCGCAAGAAAGCCCGATGGCTAAAATGGCCATCGGAAGTTTCTTGCGCAAAATCGTGTCTATACTGGGCACGGATGCTTTTGCGCAAAAGCACTTTTTGCACAAAAGCATCTGTGCCAATCTAGACACTCTTTTGCGGCAATACTTTTAATGGAAAAACTTTTCCGTTAAAAGTATTTCCGCATAATCATGCCAGTCTAGACACAGCCATATTGTATTGTGTATAAAATAAGCATGTAACAAGAATAGGCAAAGTAGACTAAATTGCCTAGGGAGGTTGTGGAATATTCATAATTGGGAGATTTTAAAGAGCAGATTAGACAAGCACCTGTCTAGATAATTCTTAGTCCTGCCATGAGTGCAACTGACTGGACTAGAAGACTCCTTGAGGTCCCTTCCAGTCCTATGATTATAGTACAAGGATTTTTTTTTTTTTTAAGAAGAACTGGGACACCAATACCCTGTCCAAACAAAGGTTGAATTTGGTGCTGGGGATGCATCTTTGCTGGAAAACACTTACTGTATGAAGAACTGACCAATCATGATAACATTATGATTGCTTTCTTGGATTGAACTAGATTCTGGGGACATGGCAGCTACCATGGCAGTTAAAGGTAACATATAATATTTTACAAAGGGAGATGACAGACCTGAAAAGTGAGGTTACCAATCACTTTTGTGTCATGTCTGAAAACTCAAGTGAGGGGGGTAGCTGTCTTAAGTATCAGAACTACATCAGATGCTCACTAGCAGTATAGCATTGACAGGAAAAGCAAACGAATCTAAATTTCAAATAACTATATTACTTATTTATACTGAATATTAACAAGTAATCAGTTACTTCATCAAACCTTAACCTAGCATAGATGAGAAGAAATACTGTCCAGAATTAAAAACTTTTGCTCAATGAAAGTTTGACTTGTGTAAGAACAGTAGTACGTATTCGAAGTCAGTAACAGGTGACTGCTCTTGGAAGACATAAGGAAGAAACAAAAGGAAGGGAAAATGGATAAATAAAAAGGAGAGAAGAAAGAACGGCCACATGCATATGAAAAGACAAAAAAACCTCACCCTATTCCAGAATGACGAATTAATAAAACATAATATTAAATTTATTTTAACAATTGGTAACTGGCTGGTTTATGGAAAATTTAGTTAAAGGTTTTATGTTTCAAGACAAATGTTAAAGCTATTTTCAAAGCTATACTTACACACAGACAGCTTACAAGATTGGACAAGTTGACATGTCGTGGAGCGAACATATGAAGCTGCTGGAGGCAAGAGATGGCTTGAGCCTGAACAAGGAAGTCAGGGTTATCCTGCATCACGGCACACCCCAAGAGGCAAGAAGTTCTTAATTCAGAAACTGTAGTATTACTGCCTACAGTTACAAAAACAGTGGTCCAACATATTAACATTCCTTTATATTCTTTTAAAATAATAGGTAAAACATAAGTAATTATACAAGGCATTCACTATTAATGAAATAATTCACAAGGGGGATTTTGCAAGTGATTGAAGTAGAATACAGGCAGTCCCCAGGTTACGTACAAGATAGGGACTGTAGGTTTGTTCTTAAGTTGAATTTGTATGTAAAGTTGGAACTGGTACATATTTTGGGAGGGGAAGAGGAGCTGGAGTTAGGTGGAAAAGACCCTGATTCTCATACAACTTCCTTATTCTAAGAAAAACACATACTGTTTTGATATGAAGGGTTTTTTGGTTGATATTTTAATTAAAAATTGATCATAAGTTTCAGTGTTTCATGCTATATCCAAATCTTCCTTTTGGGGTACCTGAAAGATCCCAGTTATTCATTTAATAGTCAGAATCTTTGTTTTTTATAACTAAAAAAAGTTTATTCAATGCATATTACTGTTCCAAATAGAATTTGCTACAGATGGTTCAGTGAAATGGGTATTAAGTATAATCAATAGTCATTGGAGAGCACAGTGAAATATTGATACAATCAAAGCTGTTGTTGTATTCTGCTGAACAGAAAATGGAAATCCCTTCCTGTGAAGTGTGTGTGTGAATTTATCCACAGGATTAATTTTAAAGAAAAATTCTGTGTTGGGAACAGGAGTTTAGCCACAGGTGGGTCCTCATTGTCCACTCACCCACTTTGCAACCAGACCCATCCCCTTGGGGCTTACCCTGCTCCGCTCCAGTCAGGGTGTGGGGTTGGAGCTTATCCCCTCTTCCCTTCTGTCCTGCTCCTCCCCAATCTTGCCCATCCACACCACTGGGTAATTTTTCAGCTTCACCTCTGCCAGGCTGGAAGGGACTGGGGGTATGTCTACACTACAAAGTTAGTTCGAACTAACTTTAATAGGTGCTACACTAGCGCTCCGCTAGTTCGAATTTGAATCGAACTAGCGGAGCGCTTAGTTCGAACTAGGTAAACCTCATTTTACGAGGACTAACGCCTAGTTCGAACTAGCTAGTTCGAACTAAGGGCTGTGTAGCCCTTTAGTTCGAACTAGTGGGAGGCTAGCCCTCCCCAGGTTTCCCTGGTGGCACCTCTGGCCAACACCAGGGAAACTCTATGCCCCCCTCCCGGCCCCGGATCCCTTAAAGGGGCACGGGCTGGCTACGGTGCCCGTGCCAGGTGCAAGCCTGCCAGCACCCAGCTAGCAGACCCTGCACCTGGCACGGCACAGAGCCACCCACCCGATGCCCCCCAGCCCACCCCCTCTTGCCGGGACCAGGCTAGCGGCTCCCAGGAGCTTGCCCTGGACCGCAAGAGGCGGGCACCTTCCTGGGCTAGTGCGGACATCGTGGACCTCGTCCACGATCTCCGCACTAGGCACAGGAAAGTGGCCGTCTAGGGCAGGAGAGCTGCCAGCCTGGCCACCCAGGAGCAGGTGTGCATGAAAATCAAGGTGGTCCACTGAGACCCCCGACCCTGAGCCCTGAGCTTACAATGGCCGTCCTGGGTCAGACCAAAGGTCCATCTAGCCCAGTAGCCTGTCTGCCAACAGCGGCCAACCCTAGGGACCCTGGAGGGGATGGACCGAAGACAATGACCAAGCCATTTGTCTCGTGCCATCCCTCTCCAGCCTTCCACAAACTTTGGGCAGGGACACCACTCCTACCCTCTGGCTAATAGGACTCCATGGACCCAACCTCCATCACTTGATCTCACTTCCCTTTAAACTCTGTTCTAGTTCTAGCCTTCACAGCCTCCTGCAGCAAGGAGTTCCACAGGTTAACTATTTGCTTTGTCAAGAACAACTTTCTCTTACTAGTTTGAAGCCTGCTACCCATTCCTTTCCTTTGGTGTCCTCTAGTCCTTCTTTATGGGAACTCAGGAAGAACTTTTCTGAATGCACCCTCTCCACCCAACCCCTGCTTTTAGAGACCTCTATCCTGTCCCCCCTCCGTCTCCTCTTTTCTAAGCTGAACAGTCCCAGTCTCTGTAGCCTTTCTTCATCTGGGACCTGTTCCCAACCCCTGATCATGTTAGTTGCCCTCCCCTCTCCCAGCCTTTCTCTTCCCCTCTCCCACCTCCTTTTCCCAGTCTCCCCCAGTTTTGTTCAATAAAGACAGAGTCAATGTTGGAAGAAACATTATCTTTATTTTGTACATCAATAAGAAGGGGGGCTAGGGAATGGTAAGTGGAAGGAGGTGAGGGAGGAATGGGGTACGAGCCCCCGATGGGGAGGACTGGGCTGGCTCTGTGGGCTTCTGGGGGTGGAAGCTCTCCTGCAGCCCCCCAATTACTCCCTCTCCCCAGATGGCAGCCTGCGGCAAGTGCAGCCGGGCTGATGGCCGAGTGGTGTGATGTGCCCAGTGTGGGCACTCAGGGCACTCCAAGCCAGAACTTCTTTGCAAGCGGGGCACCCCTTAGAACTGTGTGTCCGGGGTGGGGGTCGGGACCCTTTAAGCGCAGCCCTCGGCTAGCCTGAGACAGCATCTCCATGCTCTAAGTCCTCCTTTTATGCCCTGCCGGCACTGCTTCCGGCCATCCTTAAGCCCTGTTCAGAGTCCACTCAATGTGGACTTGCTAGTTCGAACTAGCAAAACGCTAGTTCGAACTAGTTTTTAGTTCTAGATGCGTTAGTTCAAACTAGCTTAGTTCGAATTAACTAATTCGAACTAAGTTAGTTCGAACTAGCGCTGTAGTGTAGACGTACCCTGGTTAATTTCACGTGACGCTAACAAGATACTTGCGGCTCTAGTGCTGAAGAGGGAAAGAGCTGTTGCTCCCAAGGTGGGGACTGTAACACAATGGGTCTCACTGCCTGCTGCTCCTGCTGTTCCCTAGGAAATTAATTTTTCCGCTCCGGAGTGCCCCCTTTTGGCTGGTGTCTTGTTCCCCCCAGCAGACCCGCATCCTCCGCGGTGAGAAAAGCCGCTCTGCGTCTCTCTGGTCAGCTGGGGGGTGGGGGGGGGGGGACGCTAGCTCCGCGTCTCCCTGGTCTGCTGGGGAGGGGGGCTAGCTCCGCGTCTCCCTGGTCTGCTGGGGGGAAGCGCCCCCCGTGCCGCTGGAGGCGGCGACAGTGGGGGAGGCACCCCACATTAGCTGCGCCCCCCCGCCCCCTGTTTGTAACTAGGGGTCCGACGTAATTTGGATTGATGTAACCAGGGGACTGCCCGTACTCATCATCATTTTGAGCACTTCTATTGCACCTTTCAACAGACAGTCACAGCCAACTTAGTCCTACTTTAGTGCAGGGGACTGTGTTTGATGTCATGTCAAGGTCCCTTGCAGGCCTACATTTCTAGAACTCTAACTTTACAAACAAACAAGAGTCCTCAAAATACCACTGAGAGGCAGGCAGGTATTACAACCAGTTAAAAGAGGGGGGCAGTAAGACAAAAGGCTGTAGTAAATGTAGAAGACCTGTCTCTATTTCTTTCTCTAGCCTTTAGATCAGGAGTGGGCAAAATATGGTTTGCAGGCTGGATCCAGCCCACCAAACTTTTGGATCCAGCTCACAGACAGCCAGGATCCTCAGGCAGGCTCCTTTGCACGGAGTGAGGGCAGCACGCAAAGGTGCCCTTCCTCCCTAGAGAGTCACATTGCCCCAGCAGCTGACTGCTTAGAGCAGCCTGGGGCTGTGGCAGGCAGGAAGCATTCCTGAGGGTCCCACTGGGCTGCTGGCTGGGAGTCATCTGGGTATCCACACACCAGATCCCTGACCAAAACATCTACAATTCTCTCCCCCCTGCTCCAGGTCACAACTCCCCCCCAGACCCTGCAACTCCTCCCAAGCCCCTCCCCCAGACCAGAATTCTCTCCTGCATCCATAATCCCTCCCCAATCCTGCACCCCAATTCCCTGCCCCAGGTCATAACTCAAACTCTGTGTACCCCTCCTCCAGGTCAGAATCCTCTCCTGTACCTACACTTGCTCCTGGACTTTGCACCCCAATCCTCTGCCCCAGACCACAATACCCAAACTCACTTTCAAACCCCAGACCCTTTTCTATACACCAATCCTCTAGCCCAAGCTTTCTTCTACACCCAACCTCCATTCCAGACCCCATGCCACCTCCATAGAAAAGTGCAGCCCCTTTACCACTTCCCAAAATCTTGGAGTCTCCCTTCATCAAAAATTATTGCCCATCCTTACTCCACTACCCTCTTTTTGGACTACTCTTATTCAGTAGAACTTTCCATACCTATATAAAAGATGTGTTTTCTTTTTTAAGAGAGTATTTCATGGTGAGGGGGAGGATTAAGTGGTTAATAAAACCTTGGATTGGCAGGCAGGAAAATAATCTATCAAGGTAGTGCATGTACATCACACTAATATGAAGGACTGGGTGAATTTATCATCAATAACAGAGTAAAAAATCGTAAATAAAATGAATACACTTATAGGGGGGTCATTGGGATGGAAGTGGACTTTGGCACTGAGAGCTATAGATTCGGGAAACTAAGGTACTGATCCTGTAAACTGCCTTATATATGCATAATTCTTCCCCACACAGAGCTCCATGAAAATCAATGAGGTCTGCACACATGAAGCAGCTTGCAGGACCTGGACCTCAAAGAAGAAAGGGAGGGTGCCTGATCTGACATTTCCTATTAATCCCCATGGGTAAGGCCAGATACAATGCCTTCCCTGAAGTCTTTCAGTTGGTTTCCCTGTCAAAGTCACTGTACCTGCCTTGTTTCCCCAGGCTACATAGATCTCTGGCGTCCTTGCCCTTTTAAATAATGCCAGAGATTTCTGTACATGCTATTAGAGCATCTTGCACATTATCTGATGAGCTTCAAAAACCTCTGGATTAACCCCATTGTGTAGACAAGTCCCAGAGTGCTTGCCTTGAGCTGTGAACTCAGTGGGTACTATGAGTGCACAGCTTCACAGGGGGAAAAATAAATCAGACAATTTCTATTTAGGTGCCTAAATCTGGATTTTGTTCTTAATCTGGAATTTGTTCTCAAATACTCTCTGTGTCTAGACATTAAACATAAGTACTTTCAACCCAATGAGAAGCTTTTAGGACCACATTTTGGTAATGGAAAAAAAATGCTCATCTTGGAAGGACAGTTTCCATCATGTTTTGGCCTAATAAAGGCATAACCTATGAAAAATGTACTATGAAAAATATTTAAGTGTCCTTATTACTAAATCGAACATTATAATATTGTTTATGGATACCTTGCAATTCTGGCCCCAACGTAGTGATAAGCGCATTTAAACAGCGACCAAGGCTCTGATGAACTTCAGAATAAGCAGGATGCACAGTCAACAACAACATGACAACAAGAGACAGGGTAGGTTCCACATGCATGTGATACAAAGAGCCAGCAGAATCTATTATCAGTGACAGAGAGTGCAGTGCCCAAGTCTGTAAAATAAAAAGATGTAGGCATGTCACACTTAATGTAATAAAATAAACCTAACACCTAGTTTGTGAAGTCTGTGATTAAAATAAAAATGAATACATGGGTACAACTAGTGCTCTTAAGTGGGAAGAGAGTAGATGGATGAAGCTGATACAGACAATTTGTTTTTCAGAACAAAATATCTGGAAAAACGTATGGCTCTTTTTTGAAAAATATTGTAAGGAAAATTTTACATTTTGTAGTGGCAAAGCTTGTTAATATTGTGTCGTTAGTAGTATCCAAAAGCCTCAATGACAACTGATTTCTTAGATGTTAATCCCAATTAAAAGCTGCAATTTGCAGATTTTATCTATAGTTTTATGAGCAAGTTGATGGAATTTCCACAAGTATGAAGGTAGCTTAGGAAAAACCATGTGACTTCATCTGCACAACAATTTGACTGACACAAACAAGCTTTCTCAACTGACCAAGCTGGTCTCCGAGACAAGCTATTTTACTGCATCATCTTCATAAAGGAAAAGTGCTAGGACACAGACAGCTTTGCAGGCAAAAAATTACATACGGCTCAAAACAAAAAGCAGGCACTTATTAATCAAGAAAGATTAATGGGAATGTACAATAAATTCTAAACAATAGTATCAATTCAAGAATTCTACAGAACAAACTTTGATATAAAATGTTAGAAGAACTTCTACTCCCACACAACAATTGGTTATATTTTAGTATTTATGGAGTGGGTAGACATTTTGAGTTATGTGACAAAGTACCTGTACATCAGGAGAAGTATGGTCTTGAGATAAGGTATAAAGGATACCAACACATGCGTTCAGGTGCTGAGTAGAGCCTATTCCTCCTAAATATCTATACAATGATCCCAGAGCCAAAGAATGTCCTGTTCTCGACACCACATCCCTAGCAGATTTTAGCCTATTAATTGCAAAGAGAAAAAAAGTTGTTAGAATATGCGACTACAATAGCTGACATTGCTAGGTAATCTTTATACATAGCAGATTTCAGTGCTTTGGTTGTAGAATGTAAGCAGCAAAAGATTTTGTTAATCATTATGTTGCCACAATAGGTAAAGGTATTTTAGTACAGTACTACTAACATCCTACCCCAGAGTTGCACCAAAATAACAAAGGGCATTTCTCAATTTAAGCAGACGGTTGTGAAAGTTATACTTATTAGGGTATGCTGAGCTTAATCTTTTCACTTGGCCTGTTGAGCACACAAGTAGTAACATGTACAATATTTTTTTCTGGAGGGGGGAAAGAATCCACTTAAAAACCTATAGACAATTTATTAAAATATATGACAAACACACACAATGTGATTGAGTTAATAATCATGTTATTTCCTCAAACATAATAAAAGCAGAAACATTGTCCCAACAAACACTGTCCACATTTCTGAGCTAAACAAAAGCAAGCAAGCAAACAAACAAAAAGTACAACAGCAAGTCCTCATCCTACTAGGTACAGGATTACCACTCTTTTATATCCACTATTAGCACAGACATTCTTAACAACTTAATGCTTTTCAACATTTAGTTTATTACAAAATTTTAACCAAACCAATTCAATCTTGTTGACACAAACTGAACTGATATTGAACTGGCTGGACAGGATGGTGGGTCTTTTTAAAAACTGACATTTTTAATGTAACTGTCTTGCCTTCTGAATTTTTTCCCCACATTCTTACACTGCTTTGATGCAACCATGTCTCAAATTCTTCAGTAAACATAGGATAGGTCAAATTAATCTGGATCATAAAGTTTATATATTAAAAGAGAAGAAACTAATTCAAGATTATGTACCCATGGTCATGTTTCCATCTTTTTTCCTGTTCTGAAATCAATGTGTAATCTAGTGATATTCACACCTCAGTGGTTCAGGAGTGATCATCATTACTCAAAAGAACCACAGTGGTGTGACTTCATTGTTTCATTTACTATAGTACTTTGCTATTCTCACAGCAAAATGACTAAGTATTGTTATTTTATAAACTACAATTGGTTAATAACATAGTAAAATCATCCTGACAGGTTAAATTACACTGGTTAATTTATCAGCATATGATGCAAAGAGCCATTGTCCAAGTATCACTGTTGTATATTCTGTATTTGAAATTAGTCATATTACCTGAGTAAGGGAAAAGTTTTATAGTGTCTCAAATCACTATTTTCATTACTGTCCTTATGTGGCTCCATTTTGTTGTTAATTATTAGCCAGATTTTCAATTTGAGACTGTTGACAACATTGTCATTACCCTGTAGTCTGCTGAATCACTCCAAAAGTCCCTTCAGCTGCTTTCCAGCCAACCCATCTTCTCAAATATGCTTTAATACTCTGATAAGCATTTCTTTTTAAACTAGAAAATTTTAAGTAGTATCCTAAATAGCCACCCCTACACTAGTATGTTAGAATGACTATACCTGAAAAAAAGGCCTTTTACCTTGTTGTTTGAAAAAAATGGAAAGAGACCTAATTTGTCACATTTTTTTATTTGTACATTGGATAGCACCTTTAATAGTCTAGCCGTTATATTATATGGTATTCTTTTTGGACAAAGAATCAGTGTGCCTTGTGTGGGCATCTGAAGCTATTATGAAGACATTTTTCACGTATGAATGACCATTTTGTAGCAACAAATCTCTATTTTATTTCTTCAAACACAGTGGCTAGCAGTGCATGTAGGAGCTCAAAATGTCTCAGGAAAATATAAGCAGGATTAAATGCTTACATCACTCCTTTAGAATGCTCATTTTGTGCTACAGTGTAAGCGATACAGTAGCATAAAACCATATTAAACCAAATGAAATTTTTTGCCTGATAGGTACTTTCAGAGTGTGATCACACACTGATTTTTGTTATTTTTAGGTGTCAAAGATGAACACAGATTTCTCCTGAATTACACTGCTGACTAGCTGCTGCAAGGTCTGGAATAGGGACTTAACTAGTTAGCACTGCTGCATTTTTCCAATAAAAGTAGCATAAAATTCTCTCACTTGCCCAACTCAATGTTCTGCTCTTATTACTCTAACAAAATGTCATTTGATGTCCCAATTAACAAAGAAACCTATTTTCAGTATTTTACAATGAGAACAAATCCTTTCCATCTTGCTCCTCAACAAATTGGTTTACATGTTAATGTAGAAGAATTATCTGCTTTCAATACTTAACTCTGAGCAGTTATTGCTTCCTTCTATTTAAGGCATATTGTGTCCAAAAAAGTCTCACACTATTAGAAATCAATATAACGTAATCACTGGCTGAGACAGAATATACCTGTGTTCACATCTTATACCCTATTATAATTTGCTCATCTATCCTATCTTGACAAAATCCAAGAAACAGCAAGGCATTTCCTTTTTTTCAAAGGTTGATTGTTGCCTTGCTCCCAGCTGTAAATGTGTCTCAGAGGGAAGCTAGAATTATGAAAAGAAGAGGCAAAGGCCCCCAGACACCTCTCTCTCCTTTTTGCCCAACATATTCACTGCACCTGAAGACACAAATGAAGCAGATGTTAGACTCTGAGGGAGGAGTCTCATCTAAAACTCAGTAATCTGCTCAAACACATATAGTTTGTTAAGTGAGGCACAATCAGTTTTTCATCTTTATTTTACTTGAAACCCTTTCTGACTTTTATGCCTCTTGCTTGTACACGCTTAACATCTCTGTGCTTAAAAGATTTGTTTTATTTTTCTCTCTAATCCACTCTGTTTAAGTGTCTGGGTAATTCCATTTGGGGTACCAACTTGTGTGCATATTTTTCTCTTACAGGAATAATGGAATCAATGTCATTTTATTGCCTAGAAGATTAGGGTTGCCAGATACTTTTACAAAAAAAAAAAAAAACCTGAACATGGCAGGAAAAAAAAATCCCCACACTCCCCGCTGCTCCTGTCCGAGAGAAACAGAAGATACCGGACATTTTCTTTCTTTTTTTTTTTTTTTACTGGACAGGGACCAGAAATAATAGATTGTCTAGGTGAAAACCAGACACCTGGCAACCCTATAGACGAGGGCTAGGCAGTACCAGACATACATTTCTGGGTGAAAGACTGGGAGAGTACTGGTCATCTTTAAGGCTGGTAAGAGCCAAGGCGTGGCTGGCTGCCCGCAGCACAGACATAGCTGGGAGCGAGTTACATGCTAGAAGCTGTTTGAGCACACTCCAGGCTTGAGGCTACAGCAGCAAGGTACTGCAAAAGGTTACCCCCCTCCGCCCCGCCCAATTACAGGATAGGGATGATACAGCTTATCATTGGTATGGACTGAACCCCCTGGTATATCACACCACCTTTACATTAGATAGTGTTGAAACAGATACAATCAGTACTGTGAAAACTGAAAAATAAGACTGAGCTAGCTAGTCTTGCAGAGGACCACATTAGATGCTCTTCCCAGAAATTTTAGAGTCTAACAAACCAAGACATTTAATCAGTTCCAACCCATTCCCATCTTCAGCATCAATGACCATTTGTTCCACTCCACTAACCATCTCCTTTTCTCCAGCCACTAATTGTGTCATTCACCATCCTTGTCTTTTAGGTTTCTAGTCACTTCTGGAACTCTCTTACTTTCCTTCAATATGTAGAACAAAAACCTATATATTCTCATAATCAGTATGTTCTTATTTATTTTTCATAGCACTCATTATATGCTAGGCATTCTCCAAACACATTAAGACATTCCCTGTGCTAGAAGACTCCAAATCCAAGCTTTTCCTTTCAACTTTACAACAAATAAAGTTTCCATTTCAGACTGAAATCGGAGCCTAAATATTTCTATCATCAAAGCAAAAAAATGAAAGTGTTTAAAAATGTTGATATCTCCATGTAAACTCTTTCAAATGACAAAGAAATTTAAAATGAAGAAGTCCAAGAAAAAACCTTTGGTTTAAAAAATATATTTTTCTCAGCCACATCCAACCATATCATACAATAAAACAGATTTTATAAATGCATGTATTTCAAAATTATTTGAAGTGCAGTTATCATGAAACTAGGTAAAAATAGTTTGCCAGAAAGTTTTAGTTTATTTTTCCTTATTATTTCAGAAATCTCACAAATGTTAAAACCACTTCTCTAAATAAATTACCTTCAAATAGTTTGTAGTTTTTAAAAACTTGATAAACCTTAGTTGATGTTTAATAAAAACATGTTGACAGAAAATAATCTCTATATTTTATCCTTACAAATTTAATTTTTTACAAGTTTACCTTAGAATCACAGAGCTGGAAGAGACCTCAGGAGGTCATCCCAGACAGGGCTTTGTCAAGCCGAGACTTAAAAACCTCTAGGGATGGAGATTCCACCACCTCCCTAGGTAACCCATTCCAGTGCTTCACCACCCTCCTAGTGAAATAGTTTTTCCTAATAGCCAACTGTGACGGGGTGGAGCAACCCCGTCACTTGTTAACGCCGCCCGGGGCAGCCAGCAGGGAGTCAGCGAGCGCGGCGGGCCGCCCGGCTCTGGGAGGTCTGAGCGAGGGGGGAGGGGCACGTCATCACGCGGCACCTGGGCACGCCATCGGTGACGTCACGGATGCGACGATGGAGGGGGAGGGGGGAACCCGGAAGAGAGGGGAGAGAATAAAAGGCGCGGAAGCGGCCAGAGCAGGGGGATCGGAACCGGAGGAATCCGGAGGCAAGGACAGAGGGGAGGTGAACGAGAGGCCCGGGCAAGGGGGAGGCGAAGGAGGCAAGGAGCCCGCGGGGACTAGAGGGTGATTGGCGCGGCCAACGGCAGGCGGAGTGGAGCAGGGCCCAGGGCGGGCTGTGGAACCCGGGAGCAGGTGTGTTTGGGGTTAACAACCCCCCTGCTACCACTGAGAGTCGCACTCTCAGTGTTAGGGCCCTGGGTCGGGGTCCGGAGAGAGGGCGGGCCCGGACCCCCCACTCCGCCCGGGAAGCTCAGAGCTGGGCGGCAGTCTATGCAAATCTGACTATCAACAGGTCGGGGCGTCTGACCACGCCCCCACCCCGTGACACCAACCTAGACCTCTCCCACTGTAACTTGAGCCCATTGCTCCTTGTTCTGCCATCCCTCACTACTGTGAACAGCCTTTCTCCATTCTCTTTGGTACCTCCCTTCAGGAAGTTGAAGGCTGCTATCAAATCCCCCCTCACTCTTCTCTTCTGAAGACTAAACAAACCCAAATCCCTCAGTCTCTCCTCATAGGTCATGAGCTCCAGCAAGCTGTATAAAGGCCCCTGCAGCACCTAAGCTCTGTGGTAGGGCTGAGCTGGGAGAATGAACACACAGGGAGGCCTCCACAGCTCTTCCATGTTGTCTCCATGTCATCACTGAATAAGTCAACATGGAAAGCGTTTTCATCCACAGCTCAGAGTAGCAGTATGGCAGAAGCTTCATGGAGATGAATGCTGTGGCCCTGAGTTTGAATATGGATTTCACCTACATAGTCTCCCTCAAACAGCAGAGTTACGAATTGATGGGTCAATTACACACTTTACTTGGAACCAGAAGTACACAATTATGCAGCAACAGCATTGATGCCCCCTCACCAAAGTAAATGCAATACTGTGTTAAACAAAAAACTACTAAAAAAAGAGAAAAGTTTAAAAAGATTTGACAAAGTAAGGAAACTGCTTCTGTGCTTGTTTCATTTAACTTAAAGATGTATAAAAGTTGCATTTTTCTTCTGCATAAATCAGCAAAGCTGTATTAAGTCAATGTTCACCTATAAATTTCTGAAAGAACAACCACAGCATTTTGTTTAGCATTAAAAAATATTTCAGAGTTACAAACAACCTCCATTCCTGAGGTTTTCATAATTCGGGAGGTTCTACTGTATTAAAAAAGGTGCAGCAGCCTGTTTTCAAGTTCTGTATTTAGATTTAGCTTAAAAAAACTTGCATGGATACTTCTCTTTTCTTTTTTCAGTAACAGGCATTTTTACTGCATGAGATGCACAATCTATGTGCATACATGTGGCAATGCTTTTGCTATAATTTGAAAAGCATCTGTGGTTGAATCTGGGATAAGGTACTTTTATATTAATTAGTTTACTTTAAAATATTACAGATATTGAGCTTGCAAGATTTGTATAAACCTGAGCAAATGACAGCTTAATACAAACATTTTTAAAAATGACTTACTTGTCAAAACTAACTTGGGCCAATCCAGCAGTGAAGGCACTGTCAGCAACCACTTGTGCTAGTCTGGCCAGAGATTCTGCAGCAGCACATCTTAACAGTGGGTTACTGCTTTCCAAAGCACCCATTATTAAAGTCAGTGCAGGTCTTCTCACTTCTTCTGGACCTAAACTTCCCTTGCAGCTAGCCAAGTGCTAAAAATAAATTTAACATTTTAATTGGCACGACTTGCCTAATAAAGTACATTTTTCCTTTTAAAATCTTATATGACTCAGCAAATAAAAACATACATACATAAACATTATATCTGGTTTTCTCTTGAGCACACACTATTTAATATCATTCAAATGTGGGGCAACTATATTTGTACCCCTTTTTTTTTGGAACTCGCACATGAATGGCCTCAAGGGAAGTACAGTAAAACTCCAATTGTCCGGCACTCCCAATAGTCCGGCACCAACTGGAACCCCGAAGTGCTCTGGCCAGCCAGACAATCGGAGCTACTCGGCCCCCGGATTTCCCAAGTCCGCCGCTGATCAGTTTCAGCTGCTTTGCCCCAGGGCTTCCCCAAGTCCACTGCTGCTGAAACTGACCAGCGGCAGACTTGGGGAAGCCAGGGGCAGAGCAGCTGGGGTGCTGCCAGGTTGGTCCCGCAGCGTTGCCCTCACCCACGTTGCGCCGTTCCCCGCTGACCCCATGCTCCACCCCAGATCCCTCATAACCCCCCTTCCGGTACTCCGGCTTATCTAACAATCCAACACCCCTTGGGTCCTAAAGGTACCGGATTATCGGAAGTTTCCTGTATAGTACACACACAATATAGACAAGGAATGACACTTGCACCATTTCAAAAAGAATACTGATAAAATAAATAATGGAAGGGCTTTTCAGCTGGAGTAGTCTGCAGTAAGTGCTTATAGCAGAAAACCTGGGAAAGAACATTAGGATGAAAAGAATATAAGGAAAATAAAAAACAGATTTTAAAAATTCTAATGAGAGCGCATGCATATGATTAAGACTGATGGACAGCATATGACGATGACACTAAAATTCATTCAAACAGCGTGCAATGAAAAAAGGTATTGTGAAATTTCACACTGACTGGGACCTGGCTATATTATAAGATGGGTGATACTCTGCAATTCTTCCAACAGAGCTGCATTCCAATAATAGTGTAGCTAGATGGATCCAGGAATAAATCTACCTGGTAGCCTATTTAAAGTGTGCCATAGAACTATGTAAAGTGTTTGCCAGGAGACCAGCCTAAGCTGAAACCTGATCACATTCAGATTGAAAAGAACAAAAGAAAGTTATTCACCTGTGCAGTAACTGACATTCTTTGAGATGAGTGTCCCTGTGGGTACTCCACTGTTGGTGTCAATGCATCCCTGCACCATCGATCGGAGGCTTTTATACCAGCATCCTCAAGGGCCGCTCAGGCGCAATGCCTGACTCACATGTCTTCAGCACTCTGATATCGTGCATGTGTGCCTCCCTAGCTCCAGTTCCTTCTCTACAATTGAGACCACACTAAAACTCTAAGAGGGCTGGCAGTGTAGCATAGGCACACTCATCTTAAAGAACATCAATTATACATGAAAATCTAGTACTGTGTTTGAGGGTGAAAGGGGTGATTTTTAGTAGACATTTTACCACACTGGTAGGTTTTCTCAGAATGTCATAACCATTTGCACTGGCAATATTGGTTGACTGGTCCTTCTGACTCCTCAGTTCTGTACTGGCATCTACCTCCAGCTCCACACTCATTTCCAGTTTCCTTCCTCATAGAGCACCCACCTTCCTTCTCTTCTTTAGTGTTGCTATCTACACTGCCTGACAGCCAAGGTTATTAGGCCTACTCCCACAGTTTCCAGCTGTGTCCCGCAACACAGGGTGTTTCTAGAGTTCTGCCATTGAAAAATGTTTTAGTGGATAGGCATACTAAAGGACTGGTTCCATCATCCCTATTCATTTCTCCACAGGACACTCCAAATAGGAAGATGCCTCCATTGGAAGCATGCTACAGAGTTACTCCAGGTGCCAGAGGGAAAAAGCAAGATCCCTGAATCCTTACCAAGAGTCCAAACTAGCACTTGATGCATTTAGGCTTTACCTGCACACAATGGCTGAAAATGGGAATCTAGATGCAAAGGACTCCAAAATTATTACGGAGATTTTTTGTCCTGAGTGTCAGGCTGGGACAGTCATAGTCTAACTGTCTAACTTATTTGGAGTCAGTAAGAAAATGGTCCCTAAGTCATGAAGGTGTTTGTTTAGTTTTTGCCTTCCCCTGGAGGATGAGGCATCAGTGGCTTGATGGTTTGACCAAAAAATAAGTGGTAGATTTTTTTTATTACTTTAAAGTTACACATTCAACTTTAAGTTTTTAAATCAAGATTTGATGTCTTCAGTAACTCAGCCAGAGGTTATGAGCCTATTACAGGAGTGAGCAGGTAAAGTTCTATGGCCTGCAATGTGAAGCAGGTAAGACTAGCTGGTCACAATGGTCCCTTCAGACCTGAAAGTTTGTGAGATGAAGGGATCCCCTACTGCAAGATTTTTTCCTCTGGTATAATAAAGCACTACTAACTCCTTTTCAAAGTGAAGTATAAACCTTGCCCTCCATTACTAAGTGGGTATTGGAAGTGTTAAGGATTCCTCCCCCTTTCATCGTGGGAGGAAAAAAGTGTCATTGAGATAGCTCCTTCAATGACAGGGAAAATGCCAAACACACTCACTCCACTGAGAAAGGAGAAGGAGGAAACATGCAAAACACCACTTCCACAAAAAAAGATAATCTTCTGTTGGGAGACAGGAAAAGGAAGCTACAGACTTAGCAATAAGGACACAATAGATAGGATATAAGGAGAGGAAAAAAACAGATCAATGGAAAGGATGACGACTACAAAGAAAACATGGGAAAAGAAAGAGATGTTGAAAAGACAACCTTAATGAAAAATTCAGGGGGGCAAAAAGGGAAGAAGATATTCCCTGCCCCAAGATAAAATCAGAGTAAAGAAAATTAAAGATGAGAAATCACTAGACAACGAGAAAAGAAATACGTCTTGGTTAGACTTAACATTTAGACAAACATCTGTACTAATTGAAAGAAAGCCAAAGGGAAGAATGAAAGTTAAGAGATGGATAGAAACAAGGAAATGGGAATAAAAAAAATGAAGGAAGGCAGAACAAAGAAAGAGAGTCATGTACATTCTAGATTACTTTATTATACTTCTGGTTTAATATTTTACTTGTATGGCAAGAGGGCAGATAGGAAATAAGGGAAGGTCCAACTGTGATTCCCAGGGGCTTAAGGTGACATTCTTCAAGAAAATGTGAGTCTGAGAGGCTTCTAGGGATGTGGGCTCCAGCAATAGTTTATTTTTCAAATTTGAAGACTGATCCTCACATTGGTTGATAAATCAAAGCTGGTTACTGGAAAGTATTACAGAAATGTTTCCATGATATTCACTTAAACTGAAATGACATCAAGTTTTAGCAATAAAAGCAATATTTATGAAAGGAGGAGTTTTACCTTCAGAAAACTAGAAAATGCTGATATGATATTTAGTTGTACTGTCTGCTGTCGTAATCCTTTTGTTTGTTTTATGGAAGCCAACAGTTTTTCTAACACTTGGAACCTTAAATCAAAGAAGAAAAAATATTGGTCAAGCTATATTTTAAAAACATCAAACAAAATCTTTAGATTATAAAAGCATTTGAATAGCAAATGCAATATTCGAAGCCTCAAGTAACTTCCAATATCCTACAATCACCACACAGCGGCGACTTCTCATCAACTAATTTATGTGTCAATTGTCTAAGGTCAGCAGGGAAGCATTTGAATACAGATTCATGTCATTTATTTTGTAGATAAAAGGAATATTATCCACTCTAGAATATTAGTCTGTACATTGTACGTATTTCAAGACAAGGACTTCAGTATTTTGGAAACACATGTTTACTTTTTTACAAGGCCTTGTACATGCATAGAACAGCAACACAATGCTACAGACAGATCCGAGGAAGTGACAAAATCTAAAAGGGAGCTTTAGAGGACTACATCTCCAGCAAAACAAATTAAGATAGAACTGTTTTTCTAAGTTGCTTTTCTGAAGTAATATTCTAAAGGTTTTCTCTTATTCCTTTCCCATCACAATATTTTCTCATTTAATTTGCTACATTCTCCTTTATGCACAGAGATTCCTTTCTTGCCTCTGCTTGACATATCTGCCCACAAGATTTTTTGTACTTGATATCAGCACATTTATATCTACTAACCTTACATACTTTTTTGTCTTTTCTTCTATAAGAGGCTATTTATTTATAGATCATCTTTCAGTACCTGATTACCAAGGAGAATGGTATAGATTTTATAGAGCACATAATCATAAGCAGTTATCTGTAACTACCAGTGGAGGTCATGAGAAACAGATAAAGGAAAAACAAGACAAAAATAGTTAGGAGGAAAAAAAAAAAGAGAAGAGATTAGGTAGGTAACTGGCTACTCAATAAACACTGCCTTACTGGCATGCTTACCAAGGTAACCCCTTAACCAGTGCCAGCTCAGCCAGAGCAGCCCCCACCCTTACAGCAGCACCCAGGCAGGGTGTGCATGTGTGCTCAGGTTGGGCAAAGTGCTGATTAACAGTGGGACCCACCCAGGTGGAGAGTAGGGGGAGAAGGGAGCACTCCAGCTCAGCGGGCCCACTTTGCTGTGCTGTGGATCAGGGTCTGTTCTAGAGGCCCCCCTGTGGTGCAATTGGCCGTTGAACCAGTTAACATTTTAAGCTGCATTTTACATCCCTAGAAGAAATACCAGATATGCTGAAAAGAGCAAAACATAGAAAAGTAAAGTCAGTGAAGCAAGAATAAGAAGAGAGAAGGTGACAGCAGTACAGGAATATACTTTGTGGAATAATATAGTAATTGTGTGAGAAAGGATATATGTAAATAAGTATTTGGGGATGGTGTGGACAAGGAAAGACAATGAAAAATTTTGTTTCTTTCTACACAAAATAATGCATTAAGTGGTTGATTATTGATTAGTACCGCTGTGGCTCTGCATTTAAAGTGTCTTAGGAGCCAAGCAAGCAGGCAGCCCGGCTCAGTTCTGGCTCATGCTGGGTACGGGAGCTCAGACCCCTGCCTCCAGACAGGAGCTGCCCGGGGACTATAGAATAGTCAACTAACCAATAAGAATTCATGAGGTTATTCGACTATTCAATTAACCAATATTTAACATTCTAGTTGCAAGCAACTATTTTAGGATATATATTCTGCTTATTTTAGACTTTTCAAACTATTTTTCTCATTACTTTTCTAATTACTGTCTTAAAATATTTTTAGCCTGTCATTGTCAAGAAGGATAGTGGATTATTTTACTGTGACTTTTCATCCCTTTTTTCCTCATGTTCAAGAGCTCTCGTAACAATTAATATGCAATACAATCCTCTCAAAACAAATTTAACATTTATCTGGAAAAATGACTGTTAATCTAAAGTGGTCAGAATTAAGAGACTACTACTAAGCAAAGAAAGAAAAAGGCATTAAGAACCAAAGACATTTTATAATACTTTCTCTGTTAATTAATCATGGATGGAAAACTTATTAACACTATATCTCATTCATGTGTTATTTAATTCTAACACTGAGTACCATTCTCGTACCTGAAGAACACTGTAAAGTTGAAAGCTTGCCTCCTTCACCAAAAGAAGATGCTCTTATAAAAATATACCTTGTCTATTGAATATAAACGGTCCATTTTACTGATCCTTCTCATCAATAATTAAAAGGCTAAAATTTTCAGACTGTATATAGATTTATGTCCAAAAGTTTTTTTAGCTCATAAAAATTTCCTTCACAATTCATATCATCTATATTCAAGAATCTTTAGTCTATATTTTCCATAAGATTGTAAACATAGTGACTCTAAGTTCTGTCTAATGAATGCTGAATTTAAGTAAATACTTTACCTTTGAGATTCTGCCACATGGGAAAATATAACTCCAAAGAGACGGACTGCAGCACTGATAACAGACAGTGTGGGAGGCAGAGGTTTAGGCACTGAATCACCTTCTTCAGCTTTCTCATAAATTGAGTAAGGGTCATACTCCAGGCTTCCTCCAGCTATATTGCTACCTAAGAGGAGCTACAAAGGGAGAAATATGACAGGCACACTTCCTGGTCAAGGCACAAATCACTGCTGATCCTACTGTTAACCAGTGTTTCCACAAACATTTTCTATACTTGGGCACATTGAAATTTCTAATGTGCAACACTAATATTGAGGTAGTATGTGAATGTGCACCAATACAAACAAAACACACCCACATATATTAAGCAGTCCATATATGTGGAAGACAATATATTAAAATAAGACACCTGTGTCTAGTTGCTATGAGGTACCCTTAGTGGCTACAAAGGTTCTGTAAAAGGATAGGGAATTAGCCTTCTTGCATTCGAGGAAGAGTAGAAGACCCAGAACAAATTAACACATGGCTTCAGGACTTAAAGACAGGTGCATGTTTCAAAGAGCTTGCACATAAGGTTTCATCCTACAAAACTAGCATCACACCTAGTACTTGCTACTTCTGACTCCTCTAAGAGCCAGAGCTCAACCACATAGCAAAGATCTGGCCTTAATACAGTATAATTTACCATGTATTACAGGCAGTCCCCAGGTTACGTACAAGATAGGGACTGTAGGTTTGTTCTTAAGTTGAATTTGTATGTAAGTCGGAACTGGTACATACTGTAGGGGAAACACTAGCCAAACATTTCTCCAGAGCTCAGTTTTATTCTCCCACACTTCACTTCCCTCAGTCCTTTATTCTCAAGCTGAGGTGTCTGCTGAGAAAAGCCGCTCCGCGTCTCCCTGGTCTGCTGGGGGGAGAGGGGGGGGCTAGCTTCGCATCTCCCTGGTCTGCTGGGGGGAAGCAGCTAGTACGGGGTTGCCTCACCCCGTTTGTAAGTAGGGATCCGATGTAAGTCGGATCCATGTAACCGGGGGACTGCCTGTAATTAGTAACACAAGATTTTTAAAAAATCATTAAGATAAGAGTGTTAGATGTCTGCATCACTCCAAAAAATCTGTTAAAAAAACCTCTCTTATCTGAAGCCATTTACACCTATGTAAACTTAGTAAACACACACGCACACACACACCATGCAATCTGCTTTCCCCCCCTTCCTCCAATTCAGCCTAATAGAGAGTACTGCAACAAGTGAGGGTACCCCAAACAAACTGTCCTCTGCCTCCACCGCACTGCACAGATTCCAGCACCCACTCACTCCCTCTTTCCCCCACCTACCCATGCCATCAACCCTTTACCTCCCCCTTCCCAGCCCAGCAGGGTTGAAGAGACTGCTGGGTTTCTGCCTCTATCTCTTTCTCTGTCTCTCCCTCTCTCCTCCAGCAGACTGGACTCTCCAAACTCCCCTCCCTCTAACTTCGCCACAAGTCAGTTAATTAATGACTCCCTCCCTTCCCAGCCCCAGTCATTCCCTTCTTATCTTGTCTGCTTTTCTACCCTGGGAGGTCTTCAGTTCAGCACGCAGCAGCATTTAGCTGCTGTTTATAGAAGCAGCCACCCATGCTGGTCATTAGGGTTCACTGCCTGCATAGGGAGCTTTGAACCTCTGAGCAGGGCTCAGAAAATAGCTGCGCATCTTAAGAGGGAATTTTGCTGTTAAGTAATTTTTATAACAATACTACAAATACCTGCTCTTCAATAAATCTGTGGTCAGTCTCCTGCAAGAAAGGGCCAAGTAAAAGAAGATCGTCCTGGTGACAGAGAGGTGGAAGTAAAAATGTAGAGGCTGCCATCTGGTTATCAGTGGCAGTGAAGTCAGCAACTAGCTCCTTGAGAATAGCACAAAAGCTTCCTGCAAATATTAGGAACAAAGAAAATACCTTTTATTCAAATTAGTGATTAAGTACATAGGGCAGGATAGGACTTAACTTGAATACACAGCAGGGCTTAACTCGAAATAAGCTATGCAAATTGAGCTACATCAATTGTGTGGTTTATTTTGAAATAGCTTATTTAGAAATTGGAAGCATCTACACAGCACTTATTTCAAAACAGAGTACTCTTTCTCCAACTTTCCTTACTCCTCATACAATAAGGGTTACAGGAGTCAGTAAGAAGTCCTCAAGCTTGACAGTATTTTGAAATAACTGCCTGCTGCGTAGATGCGGACTAAGTTATTTTGAAATAATGCTAGTTCTTTCATAATAACATTCCTATGTAGACGTATCCTTATAGTCTTGCAGTTTTGTGACCAAGGCATTGATACAGAAAAGATAATTTACAATCCACTAAGGGGCTGTGCCCCCTGCTCTCTATGCTCAACATCATCTACTCTCTTTGACCTAGGCTTATCGGGTGGTTGAGTCAACTACTCACATTCCACTCCCTTACCAAGAGGGGGGGAAGCAGGAGGCCAGTTTCCCCCAGCACCATCTCCGGGATACTCCCTGCCCCCACCCTGCGCTACTGCCTCTGATACAGCTCCCCAACACTGGCTTCTCTTTCCCTAGCTTGCTGCGTCTGATACAGGGTGTTTTAGCTTTTATATAAGGCTTAATGCAATAAAATGGGTCCTTCTCAAGTGTCTTCAAACCACTATTCTTCAATACAAATTACTTGGTGGGCAACAGAACAGTTAGCCAGCCTTGTGTAGATAGGAGAAATTGTGTTTGTCTATCAGTTTTCTAGAGATGACTGCCAAGTGAGGGTCAGATACATTACATGTCAAAATATAAATTGAAATATTTGGGAATCAGATGTTAAAATACCCTATACTGACTGGGAGGAGAAAATCAATAAAGAAAATACAACAATGGAAAAAGGAAGAGCAGTGGGTAGGAGAATGGACATTAAGAGGACAGAATGAGGCAGGTGATACTGGTAGTACAATTGTAAAAAATTAAGACAAATTAGATGTCTTCAAACCACCAGGATCTGACAAAATGCATCCTAGAATACTCAAGGAGCTAACTGAAGAGATAGTTGAGCCGTTAGCTATCATATCTGAAAAGTCATGGAAAATGGGAGAAAGTCCAGAAGACTGGAAAAGGGCAAATATAGTACCCATCTATAAAAAGGGAAATAAGGACAACCTAGGGAATGAGACCCTTAACTACTGTACCCGGAAAGATAACGGAGCAAGTAATTAAGCAATCAATTTGAAAACATCTATAAGACCATAATCAGCATGTCAAACCAACCTGGTAGCTTTCTATGATAGGGAAACAAGCCTTGTAGACAGGAATGAACTGGTAGACGTGGTATATCTTGACTTTTGTAAAGGTTTTGCTACTGTCTCTCATGACCGTCTCAAACAAACTAGGGAAATACAACCAAGATGGAGTTACTATAAAGCAGGTGCAAAACTGCAAGTCACACTGGAAAGGTATAATGAGTGGGGTCCCACAGGGATCACTTCTTGGTCCGATTCTGTTCAATATCTTCATCAATGATTCAGATAATGGAATAGAACGTACACTTACAAAATTTGCAGACGATACCAAGCTGACCAGGGTTACATGTGCTTTGAAAAACAGAATTAAAATTCAACATGATCTGGACAAACTGAAGAAATGGCCTGAACTAAACAGGATGACATTCTATAAGAACAAATGCAAAGTACTCCATTTAGAAAAGGGACCTAAGTCATAATGGACCACAAGCTAAATATGAGTCAACAGTATAACACTGTTGCACAAAAAGCAAACATCACTCTGGGATATATTAGCAAGAGTGTTGTAAGCAAAACACAAGGAGTAATTCTTCTGCTCTACTGCGTGCTGATCAAGCCTCAACTGGAATACTGCATCCAGTTCTGGTCCCTACATTTCAGAAAAGATGTGGACAAAGTGGAGAAAGTCCACAGAAGACCTACAAATTGGATCGAAGGTCTATAAAAAGTGACATATAAGGAAGAGAGAAAAAAACACTGTATTTTTAGGATGGAGAAGAGAAGTATGAGAGGGGACATAATAGCTTTCAAATACCTAAGCAGTTGTTATAAAAAAGAGGTTAAGAAAATTATTGTTCTTAACCTCTGAGGACAGGACAAGAAGCAATGGTCCTAAATTGCAGCAAGGTAGGAAAAAGATGAGAACATGAGGAAAAACTTCCTAACTCTTAGGAAGGTTAAGCACTGGAACAAATTGCATAGGGAAGTTGTGGAATCTCCATCATTGGATATTTTCTGACATCAGGTTAGAACAACACCTCTCAGGAACAGCCTCAATGATATTTAGTCCTGCCAAGAGTGCAAGGAACTGGACTTGGCCTCTCAAGGTCCCTTCCAGTCCTATGATTCTACTCGATATCTTAAATGTAGTCCCATATTATTGGGTTCCAAATGAATGAACAACTTCAGGACAACAACTGTCAGAAAGAATTACTTACATATATTTATTCTGCAGGAGCTCAAGACTTAATAAGTATCATGTTGTTTGCAGCGTTTTCAGCAATGCGACTACTGACTTTGTTAGTTATAAACTGTTGCAACATGAATGTGAGATGAGCACTGTTTTGTATCACTCAATTCAGGCCTAAACGTGTCAGATTCTATTATACTGATTATTTTTCGATTGAATTAAATAATCTCCAAATATTACAATGAAAAATACAAATTGTAATACTTTAAAGTTTTGCTCAACTAAAAATAAGAGAAATAAGTAGCTAATTTTTTGTCTCTTAAACTCACTCAGAATTGTGTATTATACCATGTCTCCAGCTATATGCTAGAGGTGATGATGATTTATCCTGGTAAAAGTTTGGTTAATTGTTACCGCTCGATGGTGCAGATTTTATTAGGATGAGAAATCCCTTCATGATTTTCAGGCCACAACAAAACTCAGATGAGAGGCTGATGAATGCTCCCCTCTGCCGTAGAGAATTATTCTATTCTCCAGCTCTCAGCTGCCAAACACAGCAGCTCTACCTTCCAAGTTACTAAATGAGTATTATAATGAAATGTGTACTTTCCACCCATAGTTATGCTGCAAACTAACCTAATGGCAATAACAAAAAACCAATCCCCGCAACACACACACAACCAAAATAATTCAAAGACAAAATTTTTAAATGAATTGACCAAAAATCAGCAGTCTAGTATTAAGCTATTCAAATTATTATTCACCTTTAAAGATCAAGCTAATATGCTGCTCGTTTCATCTTGCTATGGAAGAGTCAGCCTGTTTTAAGAATTAGCTACTACACATATGAGATAAAATTTAGGTCCAGCAATCTGTAGGGCCCAGATTAGTATACTGTAATGTAACGGTCTAGTCATATGATTCAAAGTAAATTCTATCTATTGTAACAGATTGTGCGATTGGTTTGTACTGCAATTATTTCTCCTGGCTTTATTTTACTTTCTAATGAGTCCTATTGTAGTGAATGAACTCTAATATTAAATTAAAATTACAAAGATTGCCTATCTTCAATTCTAGAAATTCATGACACATTTCTAGCTTCCTAATAGAAGGAAAAAGTGATAATATTTAAAGTGTATTGCAACTAAGAAACTCAACACCAGAGTGGCTTCCATGTAATTCCACGAACTATCAACATGGAAAATAATAAAATGGGCATTTCAGAAAGAAAAATGCAAATAAATGTTGCTAACTGTACATCTGTTATTAAGTGAAAACTCACAAATAAGTGGGTTTTTTTTGTTTGTTTTTTTGCTCAAAACTATATCTCTTGGTAAGAAAATACATACCTTCATAAGTCTTTGCAGGCAATAAAGCTAATAATTCATAAAGTCTGTGCCTGTATATCACTGATGGTGTTTTTAAAGCATTTCCATACATTTTATGTATTGAAGGGAGCCTTAAAAATATACAGAAAACATAACATACATTAAAGGGAGATCAAGTGTTATATAACAATTTGCAGTTACTGATTTGCTTCAATTTGTATTCACCACCCTTCAAGCTACATACATTACAGATGCTGCCTAATTTGCATACCAACAAACATTTTACATTTCTAGTAATTCTCAAAACTTTCATTTCCTATTCCCAAACTGTATTTTATGCATCCATGTAGAAACATAAAAAGCTTTTATATTATCTTGTACTTTACATGCCTTTCTTTTACAGTTAACTTTTTTTTAGTTTTGTCCCACTATGGTTTAGTTTATATCCAAAAGATATTAGACAACGTTCAAAAGTGACAGAATAGTTAAAATACTGAAAACAAAGGATGGGAAGGAATAACTTGGATGTTGAACAACAGCCTAAATACAAGAAGTGTCCATTTATAAACCACTTCTGTCTCTATTTATTATTAATTTTGTGCCCTGTATTTGTTTATGAAATGGAACCAATGCACACATAAATACAGTCCGCGTATCATATATATAGTAGCCCAGTGTCTGTGAGTCTGTTACGCTGAAATGTTGGCTGTTCCCTCTGGGTGGCCCATGATGCATGGGGAGTGCGGGACCCAAACGGCTTCTTGCGCCGCTTGCTCACCCACGGCGGCCCGGCTGAGCGGCCCAGAAGTCAGCCAAGTGTCATGGCGGGAGGCAAAGGGGGGCGGGGCAATGACGTGTGGCATGACAGCGACTCCAGGCCCTGCTCCCTGGCCATGAATGTCACTGCCCCGCCGCCCTTCACCTCCTGCCGTGGCGCTCGGCTGACTTCTGCAGTGCTCAGCCAGGCCGCCGTGTGGGAGCAAGTGGCGCAAGCAACCGTTTGGGCTCCGCACCCTTCATGCAGCACAAGGAGTGCGGCGCCCAACCAACCATTTGGGCTCTGCGGCCCCCCGAGTGAGAGGCAGGAGGGGGAGGAGAAGAGAAAAAGAGAGACAAAGATAGAGGCAGGAGGCGGAGAAGAGCTGAAAGAGAGAGAGGGGGAGGCAGTAGGAGGAGGAGAGAGAGAGACGGGGCGAGAGACCGGAGGCTCAGGAGAGAAGACCGACGTGGAGGAAAGACCTGAAAATCCCGTCTTATGATGGGCTAATTGGCTAGTGTATATAGAAAGCACACAAAAATGCTATCAAGATTTGTGCATGAATAGGAAAGTATCACCACTATTGTTGTACTTGATCAAAAACTACAAAAAATAAAAATTCTGCAGAAAAACATAGTGTCATAATAAAATTAACAAAAGAAAACTGATTTCACATTTTGTTTCTTAGCATGACATGAAACACCCAAGACACAAGGCTTGTCTTTAGAGTCCTGCACATAGATCCAAAATTTGTATCCACTTCTAATCTGCAAAAATGTTCCTCAGATATCTGCACATTCGTAGGGCTCGACTTGTCTTTGTTACAACAGTTATCTTGAGTAACTGAAGCTAGCCTAACTTGAGTGAGAACATGAGACCACAAGAAGAAACACTCAAGCTACACAGAGAGATTTGATATTAGCATTTGAGTAACTGGACTAGCCACTGAAGAGTAATTGTAGTTTGAGTTGCTACATCCCCACAGCATTATTAGCTCCAGCATCAGCTGTACTGAATTTCAACTGGTATGTAACTCTACAGTCCTAACCCTCACCCATGGTGGGCCAACTACCTTGATCTTAAAACAGCAGGTAACATGAGCTAGAAATTAGTGTACGCATATAGTAGATTTGGGGGCAAAACTTAAGTTATGACTTGAGCTACCAGTGCAGTAAAGGCAAGCCCAAAGTACTGTACCAGTTTATTTGGATCATGGTTGTAGGGTTTATATTCTGTAAAATCAGAGGTGGGCAAAAGGGCTTCCGCAGGCCGGAACCAGCCCACCAAGCGGGTTGATCCAGCCTGAGGAGGCCCTGCCACTCCCCCGCCCCCAGGCCAATTAGGGCCTTGCGGCGGGGAAGCCCAGAAGCATCCTGGCCCTGCCCCTTCCGTTTTAAGCCCCACTCCTTCCGGAACGGCCCCCGGCTAAAAATTATTGCCCACCCCTGTGTAAGACACTACCTTTAAAGTCTACTCATTTGTCTCAACAATCCATTATATCAGGAACATACCAGAGGAATATTTTACTGTAGTTTTAAACATAAAATTACATCTTACTTTTATTTAAAAATGTAATGATTCACTTACTGTGTCAATAAATCAACAGCACATGGGAGGGGAGGAAGTAATCTTTGAATAACTTCATCAGTAAGAAGACCACCACAATAGGAAACAAAGGTTTTGATAGCTAGAAAAAGAAATGGATTGTAACTTAATAAAATGTATTTAACTGAAAATTACATCTAATTATGTCACTGCTCATTTCAAAATAAAACAGAGAAAATATCGAAAGCATTATTGACCTAAGATTTTAATGACAAATAGAAAAATTACTGATTAAAATGGAAAATGGCACATTTTCAGCACCTTTACAAGTCTGTAGAAAAATTACTGATTAAAATGGAAAACGGCACATTTTCAGCACCTTTACAAGTCTGTATAAACTGCATAGGAGAGATTATAGCTGAAAAACCTTTTCTAAGGTAGACAAGGTCTTAGGTTTCCAACTGTTGAAATCACTTTAGAAAATTCTTCTCTATTATACCTCCATCAAATTGGACGAGAGAGAGAAAGATGTCCAACATACTAGTATTTATTTTAAGATTTGTAAACAGCTTCTGCCCATGTCCCAGTGTATCAGCAAAACTTCTAATTCATGACTGAGCGCCATCATTTTTCAATATTTAATATTTTTAGTTATTTTAATTGAAGCAAAGCTTCTAATAAGGTAAACTGACCAATATGCTGTTGTTCTGGGAAAACATTTAAAATAATTCAATAACACACACCTCCCAGGCTATGTCTGTGTTTTATAGCTTCATCTTGCACATTTCCAAGATCTCTCTTCTCTCTGCCCATACGGCAAAAAATCTTGTCCTAATCAGATCATCTCATGGGTTGACTTCCGTTATCCTCTGTGACCTTGATGTCTAAAACCTTGTTCTCCTTGAAGTTCATTTAAAATGCAGTCACAAAGATAATCTTCCTGGCCTGTAATTTTGACTACATCAGCATTCTCTTCTCTGTAAGTCCTTCCCTCCACTGCCTCCTTTTCCCATTCTATCAAACACAAACTTCTTGACATCAATTTCTAAGTTTAGTCCTAACTAGCACTTGAACCAGTCTGAAAAAAAAAGAGGGGAGGAAGGGGAGCTGTTCAGCAATTAATTCTGTCCTCCCAGTCCCCATCAGTTCTGCTCCTTCGAGTCCCCAATCTGTTCATCTCTATATCTGTTTTGCCCTCTGCAGAACCAAAGGGTATGTTTAGACTACATGGCTCCGTCGACGGGGCCATGTAGGTGAGTTTACTAGACATAGGAAAATGAACCGGAGATTTAAATAATCGCCGCTTCATTTACATCAAAATGGCCGCCGCGCTGTGCCGATCAGCCGTTTGGCGGCACAGCGGGGCAGTCTGGACGCGCCACAGTCAACAAGGGAAGCCTTTGTCGACCACTCCGGTAAACCTCATTTAATGAGGCATACCGGAGCATTCGACAAAGGCTTCCCTTGTCGACCATGTCACGTCCAGACTGCCCTGCTGTGCCACCAAACAGCTGATCGGCACAGCGCAGTGGCCATTTTGATGTAAATGAAGTGGCGATTATTTAAATCGCCGGTTCATTTTCCTATGTCTAGTAAACTCACCTACATGGCCCCGTCGATGGAACCATGTAGTTTAGACATACCGTAAATGTCCTTGCGCCCAGCCTCACCACCTCTTTCTTTAGATGTGGGGTTTTTCACCCCCACTTGCCAGGTCTATGCAAGCCTACAGTTGGATCCCCTGTCTTCATTCCCTGGAAGGCTGGATGTTGCCCAGAGAGAGCAAGAGAAGAAGCAGAGATGCGATCCCAACACTCATCAGAGGAAGAAGTGAAGAGGAAAGAAGGAATAGAGCTGCTATGAGCCACTGGGCTCTTTCTGTTCCTGCTCTACCTTCCCATAAAAATGGTGATGGGTTGTAAGGCAAAGTGAGTGGGGGAGGGAGAAGCTCTGCTTCCTTCTTCTTCCTCCCAGGAGGTGGGCAAGTGGGAAAAGAAGCCGAACAGATGGTATTAAAAATGTGTACTCTCATCAATACAAGCTTCTCTCAGAAATTATAGATCCTAGGTATGCAGCTTATTTTGACCTGCTACACAGTTAAGCCTGAGTCCAAATCTACCCATTCAACTTCTTACTTACTAGAAGACTTACCTGGCATTGCTCAGATCCTTAAGTCAATTTTCATTTTTTTGGAAAATAGAATGAAAATACACATGCTTCATTTAAATCAGGGATTCCCAAACTTTTTAACACAGGGACCAGTAACATTCATTTGCATATTTGCATATTCATTAAGCAAAAGATGAATATTCAAATACGTTGTTTCTGGTCCTCCCAAAGCCCCCAGTGCCAGTTTTAGCAAAGCTTTTGATACGGTCACCCACGATATACTTGCCAGCAAGTTATAGGAACATGGATTGGATAAATGGACTATAAGATGGATAGAAAGTTGGCTAGTCCAGGGTTTCCCAAACTTTTTACTTTAGTCGGAACCCGTTTTTTTTCAGTACTGTTTTTTGCAGCTCAAAAATATAAACGCATATAAAAAAAGAATTAAAAATGAATAAGTTTTCAGTGTTTCACCCGGCTGCATCCTCCGCCCAGCCTGGGTCAGGGCTTCGGGGACCCGGCGCCGCATGGGCACTCCAGGAGGCAGGAGCAGGAGCAGATTGGGGGTAGGGTATCTGTCTAGCAGGTAGGGTGCAAGGAGGAGTAAGGTTGCCAGGTGTCCGGTTTTGTACCAGACAGTCCAGTATTTGAGGCTGCTTCCCAGTGGCCGGTTTCTTTCTCTTTCACACACTCACACTCACACACACCTCTCCTCCCAGCCTGGCCCAGCCCAACCCGCTCCCCACCAGGCAGCCATGCTGAGGTCTGGTATTTTTTTCCCATAGTTTGGAAAACACTGATTTAAATCATTGCTCTGGGGTAAGGCTGGGGATGAGGTGTTCAGTATTCAGGTTGCCCTGGGGAGAGAGAACAACCACAGCCCTCTCTCATTGCAGTATCTTGTGGTCAGGTGAAATGCATCTCTCCATGGCTGCTGAAGCTCCCTTTGGTACAGCCCATGGAAGGAATCATGTCCCCCAGCTGGGGCAGGTCCAGGTTCATTTGCCTCCTGGGCACCCTAGCCAGAGTGAAGAATGCAGCGAACTGTGCATTTTCCCCTCGCTCCCTGACAAAGGGAAACATCTAATATGTCCCATCCAAATTGTTGGGGGGTGTGTGTAAATGGCTCCTGGGAGTGGGAAGCTCAGGGTTGGGGCAGTCCTAAATGGGGGGAGTGCCCCCATCTGGTCCCTTTCATTGGCCTGGTAATTCTGTCTCTTCAGTATGGTTTTATGAGAAGCAATCCCACTCCAGGCACATCCCATTTTCCTGGCACAACCAAACCCTGATATTACTTTAAGTTATGGTAAGAGGAAGCTGTACACCAAATTTTGTGGTCCTAGCTCTTATCTTTTAGGAGGAGTTTTTGAACACAGATGGATGGATGGACAGATGGACAGACTCACTCGCTCACAGACAAACTCCCTCCAATATAGAGTAGATAATAAACACCTGTTATTTATCATTCATTGCTTTGGCTCCGTTGCCAATCCTCAGTTATCCAACTTATCCCCTTTTCTGACAAGCACTTGCCTTGTTTTTTCCCCATGACTTTCAAAACGAAGAGGTTCCCAATCAAAATCTAAATAACCACCACCAAATTCTTCCTCAAATCTACCTATTTGGTCATGCATATAGAAAACAGTAACAGGAAAGCAGGTAGATAGGTGGTGATTTTGTGAACCCTTCTACTCCCTAAGAAGTGTAACTCCCACCCCTACCTCCATGTTATATTTGTTACCCCAACTTCCCCACCCCACATTTATCTGATCCACTTATTATATCTTGTCTTGTAGAACATAAGCTATTTAAGAGACTGTCATTTATCAAGCATTTGCACAATACCTAGGATAGGAGGTCATTCGGCATAAATAAAAATAATAAAAATGGAGTTATTACACAGGTGGTTTTGGAAAAAACATATCAGGATGAAAAATACCTACACCAGGATGGTTACCAACATAATCATACGCCCACGGAAGCATAATCTGTAATGGAGTTAATTGAAAACAAGCATACATTCTGCATCAATGTTATTCTTTCTGTTGTTTGAAGGACAAATACTAAAAAAGAAAAAATGCACTAAACTTTGCTTACCACAGAGAGCACCAGAACGGCCTTCCAACGTTACTTGCCAGGTAAATGAATCTCCCCGATTCCTCTCCGTTTCCAGATCTTTAGAAGATAGTGGAAAGACACACTTCCACAGTAAAAGCATTCTTGGAAGATAGTGCTGGACAACTGCAGGACCTGTAAGTTTTAAAAACTGTCAACTACAAATCTGAGGAACTCTAAAGGTAAATTATATTAAATCATCATATCTGTGTTCTAAAAGGTCTGTTCCCCCATCCATCCTTACATTATTCCTTAACCTACTGCCACTATGCCCTATTTTGTACAGAACATGTCACTGCTACTGTTAAAGTTGCATAACCCAAATATATTATAAACCTGTTATTCAGCTATACACAAAACTTGTCATATAGGGACTCACATGAGGAGCACATAAAAGAGACAAACATTAATTTGGTGTGATGTTCAAAAATGCAATGTTTCTGAGCACAGATTGGTATACAGAAATTGCTCATCAAAGCGAAATATAGGATTGATGGGCACAAACAACAGGTTCAAATGCTGAAAGCTGGGCAGGAGGAACATGGAAATGAAGACAAAAAGGGTTTGAAGTGTGATTTAAACATCAGGGTCAATACTATGACAATATTAAATATGGTTAGAGTTTAATAACACTTCACATGCCTGGCAAATTCAGTGAGGACATGATATTTCCTTCCTTTTGTTTTTATCTTGATATCCTTCTCATCTCATGCTGACACATATTATACCAAACAATTCTAACCATTTGCAGTCAAGACATAAGATTTTATTAGACTAATCTTGCAAATAATATTTCATATTTAAATAGTACTGGTCCAATCCTGCCATTGTTCTGAAGGCAGATCTCCCTCTGTGTTAATGGTTAAGTTTTATGGTAACAAACAAAGTTATTATGCACTTCTTATCAGAGATTTAAAATTATGTTAATAATTTTAGGATTATTTTTACTAAGAAATATTGAAGGCAAGTGAAGGACAACAGGTATTGAAGTTAGTCATATGCATTTCTTTTAAAAGTACTTCAATTTAGCTGTGTGTGTACTTTTAGAAACCTATTACCTAATGTCATTAGGGAAGATATCAACAGCCATCCAGCCTGTGTTCGTTGTACTGAAATGCGACTATTCTGAGAAGCAGAACACAATAAATCCTCTGCTACTGTCATGATTACCTATTCAAAATTTGAAAAACAAAGAGCATCACTACCTCTATAATGGTACACATAAATCACATACACCTTAAAGAAACAATGGAAATCATTATTTTCAACAACTGAGAGCCTGATTTGGCCTTCAATGAAGTTCTGTGCACTTTTTCCTACTGATTTCAATGGGAAGAGTTTGTGTCTTTAAAACCTTAGGCAAACATTAATAACAAAGCCTTATGCGGAACATAAGCCCAAAGAGACATGCTATAAGACTGAACTATTCAATAGGTACGTTGACCTGGTGTATAAGCAGATTGAGACACGCCCCCACCCCCACATCAGCCCCATGTGCAAGAACAAAAATTCAAATGCTATCTTTATCCCATTTCTGTAGGAGCCATAGTGCCTCCCTATTCACAGGGAGTCTCTTCCCTACATCTTGGGCTGAGATTAGTACTGCAATTGAGGGGGAATAGTCCTTTTAAAACCCCCACCCCAATTATACTGAATCACCAATGGAAAGAAACAAAAATTAACAATGCCTAGCATGACGGGGTCCTGGTCTGTGACTAGGTTCCTAGGTGCAATGGGAATATGAACAACAAATAAATGCAAAGCCATGGGACTAGTACTCTTCCTGCTTACGCTCCATTTAAGAGCTGTAATTCCCCCACCCCTGTATCAAGAGACATTTTTAGCACTGTTATTTAGTCCACTATCTGCAAGGTACTCTCCAAACCCTAACAAAATTAAATTCCTTCTCTCTGAGGCGATCACAGTCTAACAACAGGCAAGCAGACAGGGATCATGGAAGGGGGAACAACAAGCAATTTATATGCAATATATGTGCATATAAATTAGCTTGACTTACAACAGGCAACATGGCCAAAATGGAGCCTTTACAAAGGAAATAAATATGATCGGGACAGAGACCCTGCAAATGAGCCCAGAGGGGATTGCATGAAGGTAGTACTCAGAGGCTACATGAGATTCTGACAAACAAATGGACAAGGCACATCTCCATAACAGCCTCTTGTCACCAAGAGGGAATCACTCTAAGCCCAGTAGGAAAAGCTGAATGAAGACAGGGCTTTGGTAGTGCTCAGTGTTAATCCAGACAGAGGACAGTAGTGCAGCTCTCAGAGTTCAGCAGGCATAGAAGCTGCTATTAAATAATTTTTTCCATCTCTAGAAATACCTAATCATAGTTTAATGTCCCTGAGAAAGATGGCTTTTTGTTGCTATACTCCAGCAGGCTGTCAAATCTCATGGGCTGTGTCTAGACTGCATCCCTTTTCCGTAAAAGGGATGCAAATCAGACACATCGCAATTGCAAATGAAGCGTGGATTTAAATCCCCCCTACACGCTTCATTTGCATAAACATGGCTGCCGCTTTTTTCCGGCTCAGGAGCTTTGCTGGAAAAAAGCTCCAGTCTAGACGCGGATCTTTCGGAAAATAAAGCCTTTTCCGAAAGATCCCTTATTCCTCTTAAAAAAAGGAATAAGGGATCTTTCGGAAAAGGCTTTATTTTCCGAAAGATCCCCGTCTAGACTGGCGCTTTTTTCCGGCAAAGCTCCTGAGCCAGAAAAAAGTGGCAGCCATGTTTATGCAAATGAAGTGGGGGGGGGATTTAAATCCCCGCTTCATTTGCAATTGCTATGTGTCTAATTTGCATCCCTTTTACGGAAAAGGGATGCAGTCTAGACACAGCCATCAGGTAAAAAGAATTGCTTAATAGTTAGGCACTAACCTACAACTTTGGAAATCTATGTTCACGTCCCTGCTCTGCCTCATATTTCCTCTGGTACCCTGGGCAAGTGACTTGGATTCACTATGCCTCAGCCCGCAAACATACAACGGGAAAAACAGCACTTCCTTATCTCTTATTCTTAATCAAATACATGAAATATTGTGTAGTACAATCTATGGTAATGGGGGAGTCATAATACCTTTCACCAGTGGTCTCCAACCTTCTTAAGCATGAGATCACTTTTTGAATTGAAGTGCAATCCAGGATCCACCTCAAACCCAAATATCCTTGCCCACCTTCTCCCCACACCTTCTGCAAGACCCTGTCCCTGGCTCGTTCCACCCTCCCCTCCTCCCTCATCCTCACTTTTATCAGGCTAGGGGCAGACAGTTGAAGTGCAGGGGAGGGGGATGCAGGCTCTGATCTTGGGCTAAAGGATTTGGAGTGCAGGAGGAGCTCTGAGCTGAGCCTGAGGCAGGGAGTTGAGGTGTAGGAGGGGATTCAGGGAGCAGGCTCTGGGAAGTAGTTTGGAGGCAGTGGGACTCAGAGCTAGGGCCAGTGTTTGGGGTGCAGGAGAAGTTCAGAACTGGGCCCAGGGTTCTGAATGTGGGCTCCACTTACCACAGGTAGGTTCTGGGAGGTACAATGGGACTAAGGTAGGCTCACCCCTGCCCTGGCCCTGCACCACTCCCAAAAGCAGCCCGCAAACTCTCTCCATCATTGCCCCCCATGCTCTGTGGAGGTGGGGTACAGGGTGGAGGGAGGGGCACCATGACATCAGCACCCCCTCTTCTACTTCCTCTGCCCTGCACAGGAAGCAGGAGACTCCTGGAGGTAAGGAGCCCCTCCAAAGCAGAGGGCAGGAGTAGCATGGCAGTGCTGGGAGGGGCAAATGAAGTGCTGGCTCTTGACAGCTTCCCAGCCAAACCTGTCAGGATCACCTGTCAAAGGTTCCAAGATTTATCAGTAGATCCCAATCTACTGGTTGGTGACCACTGCCTTACACAAATAAATAGGTAGTGAGACACATAATTTAGTAAGCAAGAGGGATGGGAAAGAGGAGATTTTCTTACAAATTCTTTAAAGTAAATTTTGTTTAAAGTACATCACAGTTAATTTGTTCATTGCTTAATATACATAATACTGTATATTAAAGCAACCAAATACATTTCTTTTCCTGAAACCTTTTCAAATTAAGTGTTTCACTCATGCCTTCATATGCTCAATTGCATTTCCTATATTTTACATTATGTCAGACTGTCAAGACAAAAGACTTCCAAGTAAGAAACAGCATCAAGATAACCATCATAAAAGCTTTATAATATACCAGTTTCATTTAATTTTCACATTTAAAAAATCCATGAAATACTTAGTGAAACAAAAACATTAATTTCTCAATTACACAATGCTACTCTATAGCTACATATTTAAAAAGGTAATTTCAAAGAGTGTATGTTTTAAACAAAATAACGTCCTTCTTAAAATGACACTATAAAAAAGAACCCTCCATCCATCACAAACCTCTACTAAAGTTATCAATGAATGGCAGGAGCCAGACAGATGGTTTCATTTACTTCTATCTTGATTTCTGCCCCAGCAGCAGAGCTTTTATTTTGAGGGTTTTTTTTTTTTAAACAGGGAATATAAATGATAGTTTGGAATGTTACATATTTGCTAATATGGTACCTGTTTTGCTTTATTTGATCCTGCAATTGTTTCTACCCTCGCTCACAAAAGGAAAATACATTAATACACTATAGCGGCTATCCAAAATACTAAGTATTTGATACTCCCTTTTCCCAACTGCTCTGTTTAGACTGGTGTCTCAGAAATTTGGCAGTTTTACTGAGATAGAATGGAAGACAGCTGCTGTTACTCCTCTATAAATGGTACAGATTTTGTTGTTGTTTTTCTGTTCTCCCTCCCACCTCACCCAGGCCAGCCCACCCTCTTTTATTTCTTTAAAAGAAATATTTGTTAAAGTGCTGTTTTACAGATCAATTGCAGTCTTTTTTTTACTTTACTTGGGTATACAGTATTTGAAATGTACTTACAACTACAGAACAATTACATTACTTAATCTGTTCTCTCTTCTCTCCAACTCCAAGCTCTTTCACTCATCAGCAAATGAAGTTCTTAACATCTAAGAAGGTTCCCCTCCCCAGTTGCAAAAAACAATCCATCCATCACTTCGAGGTTCCTAAGTTCCCAAGTTACCTTTGAAATCAGGACTTAGATTCCTAAGTCACTTGGCAATTTTGAAAATTTAACCCATTTATACTACGTAGCTGTATAGTTAGCAGTCAGTAATAAATAGTATCAAAATGTTCCCTGAACCACATTGTGGTACATTGGCAAGAAAAGCAACATCTCTGAATATTTACAGGTCTAGTCCATCTCATCTGCTTTGATCTCCCTTGAAACAGAGGGCTGCAGAGGGGGGGAATGAGAAAAAAAATCCATCTCGGAGCTGTGAAAAAAGAGTAAGCTGACATAGGTGCTGTACCACAATTTTTCACTTGTAGTTCACTAAGAGTCCCAAGAGGATGAAATCTTCCTTACTGACACAAAACATCACAAGATCTTTATTGCCTCCATTAGATCACTGCAACTTGTTCTTCTTGGGTCATCTGATGAAGGCCACTGATAAACTTCAGATAATGGAAAACAGTATAACCTACCTCCTGACTGGAGCAGGTTGGTGTTAACATGTTACAGGTAAGCAAACATGATAAAGTTATTCTAGCTCTGTGAAATCCTACTAAATGGCCTCAACAGATGTAATTGGTGTTAGAGTTAGATAAGGTTTTTAACAACTTTATATAATTTCTACCATAGATTAGTGGAAAGTTTTGGTAGAATAGATGTGTAGAAAGTAAATTTTATCTTGTACAGTCACCTAAAGGTACAGGAAGATGTTAAACTCAGTTTAGTCTGTGGTAAGTGAATGTCCTTCCAGGAAACTTACTTATAACACAGGTCTGTAGATGTACTTCCAATTAGTTTTATAAAAGAAGATCATTGTCTTTGGCAAAACCTAATGTGCTTCAGTTGTATTGTGGACTAACACAGACTTTTCTTACTCAACAATTCCATTGTGATATTTGTGGGAAAGGGGCAAGTAATGGTACCCTGCCAATTTAAAGACACTTGCAAGCCAGGCCAGGGCTACAAAGGCCTCTTCAGAGGAAGTTTCTTTGGCTTCAGATAGAACTAACTCATTTACAATTCTGAAAACATAACTAGTCTCAAGACATTTACTTTCAAATTACAGTCACCCACCTCTTCCCACTTCCTCTAAGCAAAAGCTGTTTGGAATCAACCTTCACTATAAGAAGCAACAGTGATGGGCAGGCTTCAATACTGATGCAAACTTATTCATAAAAAATTATAACTTATGTTACTATTAGGTTTTTTAAATCTTGTTTGCATTTTTTGCTACATATTTATGACTACAAGTATGTTTTAGCCAGGATGCTTGATAATAACAACAATATCTGTGTTAGTTTATTTACATTGATGCTGGTTAAAGAAATTCCAGGAAGTTTCTGTATCTGCCTCCCACGGGCAAGAAAACATAAACCCATTCTCATTGGGCTTAAGAGTGTTACTCAAACTCAGGAAAACTGCATTTTAAACTTTATCTTGATTTAACATTTATACTACTTTCTTTTGTGCCATGTTTATTATTGGTTGTTGAATTTGTGCTGTGCACAAAATATATAATAAATTTAACTGCTGTAAAAATTGTAACTGTAAGTAACTTTAGTCAAGAAACTTAAGCTTCGGTTAAGAGTGTCTTATCTAGACCAGGATAACAAATAAAATAAAAAAAATCTGACTGTGAAAAGGAAAGTATGCTTGAATTATAGACCAACAAATTTAGGAATCAAGTCATCTGTTTCTCTCCCTTGTCACACCCCAGGAAAACTATCTACACACATACAAAGAATTATAGAAATATTGTGAAATGAATTTTATACTCTCTAATAAGCTCAATCAGAAAAGGATTGAGGAAAAACATACTTGGTTGGAAATATTTATTTTTTTGTTTATTTCCTAAACATTCAATTGGCAAACACCTGAAATGCACACTTTCAAATAGGTTGCTAAATACAAAGATTCTAATGTAACTGCTATTTAAATGATAATATGCATTATGTACTAAGTTAAAATTTAATAACCATATTAAATGGATTGCTAATGTAAGAAACCATTTGCGTACAGAGCATTAATATTAATGGGCACAGTCAACCTCTGGAACTCTTTTCCAGAGGATGTGATGAAGGCTAGCACTTTAACAGGGTTCAAAAAAGAGCTAGATAGATTTATGGAGGTTAGGTCCATCAAATGGCTATTAGCCAGGATGGGTAGGAATGGTGTCCCTAGCCTGTTTGTCTGGAAATAGGCTTCAAGGGAGGGATTGCATGAGGATTACTTATTGTGTTTCCTCCCTCTGGGGCATCTGGTATCGGCCACTGTCAGCAGATAGGATATTGGGCTAGATGGACCATTCATCTGACTGTTCCTATGGCTGTTCCTATGTTAATTAATTAATTACTGGCAATGCTCAAGCAGCTCCCTCACCCAACTTAGGAACATGATTAATCATCTCTTCAAAAACTACAATAATGAATCAACAATTTCTTTTACAGATGTTTAAGCTAAAGACTTTTTAAATGAAATAACTTTTTATAAGGTTTGAGAACAAAAATCTTTATACAACATATTAGGAGAATTTCATTTGCTGTTCAACTTTATTACACTTGATGGAATAACTCAGAAATTAACTGAGCGAAGAGAGAAAAGTTTAAGCAATAACTTCTAAATTGTCTGATGCTTCCCCAAACAAAGGAAATTAGAAATGTTGCATACTGAGTAAACAGACCGCATACTAAGGAGTTGAATGTGTCACTAAGCAGTCCGAGAGGAATGGAGCCAGGGAATGACTGCAACCAAGTCTGAATCTAAACAAGCCTGAAAGAGCAGTATCTTCTAATAATTTTATGGAAATAGGATGAAGAGTATAAAAAGGGGAGTACCTCTCTCACACACGCACTGCTACTCTGCTTAAACAGCAATTTACCCTGTCCATTTCTCCTCTGTAATTAGCAAAAGTTAGCAGACTGAACATACAGGCAGTCCCCGGGTTACGTACAAGATAGGGACTGTAGGTTTGTTCTTAAGTTGAATCTGTATGTAAGTCGGAACTGGCGTCCAGATTCAGCAGCTGCTGAAACTGACCGCCAGTTCTGACTTACATACAGAATCAACTTAAGAACCCCAAGCGTCCCCAAGTCAGCTGCTGCTGAAACTGATCAGCAGCTGATTCCAGGAAGCCTGGGGCAGAGCAACTCTGCCTCAGGCTTCCTGTAGTCAGCGCTGGTCAGTTTCAGCAGAAGCTGACTTGGGGACGCCTGGGGCAGAGCAGCTGGGGTGCTGCTGGGTTGCTCCAGTAGCGCCGCTCCTCGGCACTACTGGAGCAACCCAGCAGCACCCCAGCTGCTCTGCCCCAGGTGTCCTGATTCAGCCGCTGCTGAAACTGACCAGCAGCAGCTGAATCAGGACCAGAGCAGCTGGGGTGCTGCTGGGTTGCGCCAGTAGCGCCCAGAGCGGCGCTGCGGGACCAACCGGCAGCACCCCAGCTGCTCTGCCACAGGCGTCCGGAGAAAAGCCTAGTCTGCTGGGGGGGGGGGGCGTACTAGCTGCGCCCCCCCCCACCCCAGCAGACCAGGAAGACTCGGGCGGCGGACCGAGATGCACCGCGGTCCCGCCGCCTGGGTCCTCCGCGGCTTTGCTCCCCATCTCCCTGGTCTGCTGGAGACCAGCAGACCAGGGAGACGGGGAGCGCCTCTGAGGACGCCGGCAGCGGAGCAGCCCAGGCGCGCCTGGGGTGCCTCGCTGCCCGAGCCCCCCCGCGGCTTTGCAAAGCGCAGGGAAGCCGGCGAGGCAGTCCAGGCGCGCCTGGGGTGCCTCGCTGCCCGAGCCCCCCCGCGGCTTTGCAAAGCGCGGGGAAGCCGGCGGTGGGGGCTCGGCGGTGGGGAACTCCAGGCACGCCTGGACTGCCCCGCCGCCGGCTTCCCCGCGCTTTGCAAAGCCGCGCGGGTTGGGGGGGGGGGCTCGGGCAGCGGGGCTGCCCCTCTGCCCGAGCCCCTCCGCGGCTTTGCTCTGCGTCTTCCTGGTCTGCAGACCAGGGAGACGCAGAGCACAGCCCCAGAGTACACGGGTGGCAGGACTGCGAGGTCCCGCAGTCCGTGTACTCTGGGGCAGCCCCGTTTGTAACTGCGGATCCGACATAAGTCGGATCCGCGTAAGTCGGGGACTGCCTGTATAGTATGGTTATGATACCATGGATCTTTTTAGAAAAAAAATCTGTGATTCAGAAATGTAACATTACTTGATCAGTGATTTAAGCAACTACATTTATGGGGTAAAAAGAGTGTTATTGTGTGAGTACTTGGAGACTAATTTATTAAGAAAAATGTTTAGCATTCCAATTACAAGATAAAAAAATCAGCATCTATAATAGCACAGAGTAAATAAGGAATTCATTTCAGGAAGAAGCACCAATGAACTGCTTACAAGCAAATTTGTAGGGTCATTACCTTCCCTTTTCCATGTGGAATTCCTAATGGGCAGTGTTTTACTGCTCCCAACAAAGCAGCAACAGCAAAGCTATATCCAGTCACTGCTTCAGGGGAGGATTTAAGGGCACTAAGACGCTCAATGCAGCGATCCAAAAGAGGCGACACATAGGATGGCAATGCTACAGCAATGCAGCGTAGACACCAAGCTGCTGCTAGTCGAACTGAAATACTGGGATGAAGAATAACTGAAATTACTGCATCCAGAACTCCTGAAAGAAAAAATAAATACATGTAAGACATGGACAAAGCAGTTTGGGTGAAAAGCAAGATAACTGTCTAAAGCAGGGGTGGCAACAATTTTTGACACGGGCCACTTCAGAAATTTTTGAAGTGGTCCCAGGCTACCCTGGGAAGGATGGGGCCTCAGGCGGAAAGGGGGGCCAGAACACTTCCATGCTTCCCCACCCACAGACCCTGATTAGTTTGGGGGTGGGGAAGCACACAAAGTCTTTACCCCCCTTCACACCCAAAAAGAGAACTGTCAGCTGGTGGTTCCCTTTAGGTACCCATGCCCCTGGCAGTGGAAGGAGACGTCACATGCTCCCCCCTGCATCCCCCAAGTCAATTAGGGCCTGGAGAGGGGGAGCACGTGAAGTCTATTGCTCCCTGCCCCCACCCTGCAAGAAAGCACCACACTTAAAAAGTCAACCGCCAGCATCAGGTGAGTTGAAGTGGTTGACTTGAAGTGCTGAGGCCTTTGCAGGGCAGGAGCAGACTTCATGCACTCTCCCCACCCCCAAGCCCTGATTGTCCTGGGGACAGGGGGAGAGTGCACAAAGTCTCCTCCCACACTGCCCCCATTCTGCAAGAAGTATGCAGTGATTAGAAGCGCCATACTCCTCACAGCGCAGGAGGAGACTTTGTGTGCTCCCATCCTCCACTTCAGGCCAATCAGGGCTTGGGGGTGCAGGGAGCATGCAAAGTCTTCTACTGCCCTCCTAGGAGTGTGCAGTGCTTCTAAGCACTGCACACTCCTTGCAGGGTGGGGACAGCATGGGAGGAGACTTCACACGCTTCCCCCCTCGGGGTGGGGGAAGCGGCAGGGCCTCTGTAGGTCAGATCAACTCGCTTGATGAGCCGGATCAGGCCTGCTGACAGCCTTTTGCCCTCCCCTGGTCTAAAGGCATGTGTATGTATTCACTGAGGGATAGTGAATATCACTTTCCAAAGATGTGCTAATTCTTCAACAGTGAGAAGTGCTACTGAGTGAGATTTCACTTTAAAACATTTTGTTACTTTTAAAGAGTTAGCACAGTTGAGGAGCAGTTAGATAAAACTAAATTCTGAAAAGACTGAAGTGATGCTTTTGGAAAGAGAGAAAATTTTACAGAAAACGCTTGACCCCTTTACAATATCACACTGGTATCATTAAGACAACCTGCAAGCATGGTGTGTATTTATACTGTATATTGTTTGTGGATACCGTAACAGCTGTGAAAGAATGCCCTTTTCCATCTAGAGACAAGAAGAGTATTATACCTCTTTTTATCAGATTCAGACTTGGCTGTAGTGATCCACACAGTTGTGACCTTCAGACTGATATTTTTAAAGTATTAAACTACTGACTTCAAAAGCTAAGGCTATAAATTGATTCAAAATGCATTCTATTCCACAACTAAGACCACAACAACCCAGCTGTCTACTCTCTTCCTGGTTCTCTGTAAAGGACTGGATTAAACATAATGTTTAAATCCTCTCTGAGACTTTCTCCAGGTACCAGACAGACGGCTTTACTCTTCTTCATCATGAACTCCCATGATAGCAACATTCCATGAAACTGTCAACTCAAAAAGTGTTTGAAGAGGAGACAGAATTTGCTGATTAATTAGCACCAAAAACTAGAACACATTCTCTGGAGGTGAATTAAATAATAGATCTGGAGTAATTACTTAAAAATCACTAAAAACAAAATAGGACTGAACACTCACTACACTAAAATGAAAGAGAAAAAACTAAAAATTCTATTTAAATTCGGTCAAGTGTACTAACTGAATACACTGCACAGTGCGTTTGACACCGAGCTAAAATAAAGACTACTCTTATTTCATGTACTATATAATTTCAATTCGATGCTCAGTGTACAGATAAATAGTCCATTGTGTAGCAGTACTACAAGGTGGAGGTGCAGAGCTGTTTGGATGAAAGTCTCAGAAAGGCTTCTTAGTAGCAGCAAATTTTAGGATAAAAATAGATACGAAAAAAAAGTGAAAAGTTGAGTATTTGATGCATGAAGAGAGAGGTAGTTTAAGCAAGGAGAGAAGTAAGAGCAGAAAAAAGAAGAGGAAGAAAACAGGAAAAAGATTACAAAAGGGACTGCTTAGGAAAGAGGGTCACAAACAGGACACCAGGAAAGGAAAGCAATGCAGAGATGGAGTTATGTAAAGACCTAAAGGTGAGGATAAGCTTGAACTTCATGGATAAAAAAGTGTCTTCAGCAAGTATCTGAAGAATGTAATTGCAATCAGAGGAGTCACACTGTTAGAGGTTGTTATTAGCAGCATTCTGAACAGACTGAATGGGCCAAGATAATAATTTGGCATGGCAGAAGGGAGACTGTAGAAGTAATCAAAGGGTTCAGAAAGAGAAATGGATACATTTTAGAGATCAGGTGTATGAAGCACCAGTCATTTTCCAGAGCCTAAATGCAACAAAAGTTTGAATTCTTTTTTTTCCATTTGTATTTCTGATATAGAATTACAGAATCAGAGAAATTTAGGCCTTGAAGAGAGGTCATCAAGTCCATCCCCCTGAGCTGATGCACGATCAAATAAACCTATACCATGTGTGACAGGGGCCTGTCAAACCTTTTCTTAAACATCTCCAGCGATGGGGAATCAAACCTACCTTAAAAGCTTGTTCCAGAGCTTAATTACTCATTTAGTTGTAAAGTTTTCCCTAATATCTAACCTAACTCTCGCTTACTCCAGATTAAGTCCATTTCTTCTTGCCCTACCTTCAGTAAACTTCCGATAATCCGGCACCTTTAGGGCCCAGGGGGTGCCAGATTATCAGATATGCAGGAGTACCGAAAGGGGGGCTATGAGAGGTCTGGGGAGGGACAGGTTGGCAGAGAACTGCACAGCCTGGGACAGGGTGGCGCTGCGGGACCAATCCAGCAGCACCCCAGTTTCTCGGCCCCCAGCTTCCCCAAGTCAGCAACTGCTGAAACTGACCAGCGGCTGACTTGAGGAATCCAGGGGCAGAGCACCCCAGCTGCTCTGCACCCAGCTTCCCGAAGTCAGCTGCTGGTCAGTTTCAGCAGCGGCTGACTTGGGGAAGCTGGGGGCCGAGAAACTGGGGTGCTGCCGGATTGGTCCCCAGCACCGCTCAGGTGAAACTTATCAGCGGCGGACTTGGGGAAGCTGGGGGCAGAGCAGCTCCAATTGTCCGGCTGGCCGGAGCACTTCCGGGTTCCAGTTGGTGCTGGACTATCCGGATGCCGGACAATTGGAGTTTTACTGTATCACTTTTCTCTCTATAACAGCCCTTAATGTATTTGAAGATCAGGTCCTCTCCACCCCAGGTCTTCTTTTCTTAAGATTAAACATGTTAACTTTTTTCAACCTCTCTCATAGGTCAAGTTTTCTAAACCATCTATCATGTTTCTTGGTCTCTTCTGCTCTCTACATCTTGTTGATATTGTTTGTGTGTTATGTCTTGTTTCTGTATTCATATCTTTACTTATGTTATTTTTACAGCATACTTAAAGCTAAGAGCACACTGTTGGGATCAAATTTACAAAAAAATATTTCAAAGAACATATTGTGCAGACTAATCCATTACCTGTACTGGAATCCTGTAGCAATGGAGCAGCAGTAGTTCCCAAACCATGTATGAGACTTCCAAGTTCGTGTAATGCACACACCAGAACATGTTGGCTTGCTGTTACATCTGCTGTACTAATCCGAGTTTCCAAGTTACTGTCATTCATTACAATATCTGGTAACACATTAAAAACTCTGAAATCACTGCATATTAAAATACAATACTAAAATACAGATAAGCAGAATAAAGGACTGCAATGACATGGCAGCTATATACATTAACTGTCTTACATTAGATTTAGGATTTTCAATGGGACTTAGCTGAGACTCTCCACATCTCAATTAAGTCACCATAGAAAAGAGCATTATTTAGTTCAAGCACTGATAGGTGGGAAGAGTTTAAAAAAAAACAAAACAAAACAAAAACAAAAAAACCCCCACCACCACACACTGTCAATTCAGCAGGTGCCGATGCATAGTAGCAACCAAGAACCATTTTATTTTCAACTGAACACATGGGGATCTGACTGGGCTATATTTTGATGTGGGATGGGCACAAAGTTCCATTAACTTCATTACATGGCACTTTTTAAAAAGTAAGAAATGTGCAAGACAGTTAAGCTTATAAGGTAGCAAAGCGAGGAGCACATACACAGCAAATATGTTGTAAAATGCAATTGTTGACTATCTCTACTATAGATTTAATCAGAAGCCAGATAATTTATTATGCAGATGTCTGAAAATTGGCAGAATACAGGTATGCTCTAGGACATCCATCAGACCCCCAAAGCTGGGGAAATAGTTGCCATAAGAGCCAGACACAGACCATTATGCCATGTAAAATCTTCCTTAAAGCTAGGAGAATTGTCAGATGGCTAGTTGAGGCCAGATTCTGCCACTTTGTAAACCTAAATAATATGAAATGACTGCAGCAGGAGACAGAATGAGGCCCCATTTGTATCAAATACAGATTAAATTTATTTGATCTATTCTATCATCTGTGTTTTATTGTTGAAATCATTCTGATATGTGAAAAGTACAAGTAGGTTTTTTTAAAATTTTTACTCAATAAACTACCTAAACAAACAATTTTTTTTCTCTACATTTCTGCAGTAATATACCAGAACTAGAAATTTTATTTCTGCAGAGTCTTTAAAATTAAGGTAGGCAAACAATCATTTTAGCACTGGTTTAAAAAGAAATCTCCCCAACAAAGAGATAATCTTGTTAGTCCCATACCCACAACTTTCTTCAGCTTCCAGATGGCTTGACAAATCTCTTTGGCAGCTGCAATTTGAGCTTTTTCTCCAAGAAGGCCTCCTACTATAGCTCGAAGGATAAATGAAATACAACGTCGACAACAGATAGCATCCATCTGAGTCTGAATAGCTTTAGGGTGAGACTGGGACACTAGATCTAAAATATGGGAAAGTAAGGCAGAGAAATTCCTTTCAAGCCACTGTCCTCCTAATGTGTAGACAAATACCACATATGCCTGAAAAAGATTTGAACAAAGTAATATTTAGAATCAAGTCTTCTGGAAAATTTCCATTTACATTTATAGAACCACGGAAATGATTATTATCACTCTGCACTGTCTCAAAAACAAGGATAAGCACATTCACTACAGAAACCATATTGAATCTCCTTTATAGGACAATTTTGTGTATTTTCTCTTTTAACTTATTTGGTTTTTTTTCTTTTCTAATTAGGATATTTTATCTGTCAATTTAGGCAGTAGTGTTTAATAATTACTTTCAGTTAACACCGCATCAGCAGAATTGAGCCTGGGCTACATTAATTCAAGATGCTTGTCTATTTTATTTCATTTCAGGGTGTGAGAAGTGCCACTTTACCCTGAATAGGCACTTGTTATGTAAAACACTGTGTTTGGCCTCACAAAACCACAGCTTCCAGCTATTTAACATTCTGTACATGGAGCCCACATTTAATGTATGAATGCATTTTAAGAACCACTATTTTACAAAACTATAACCTATATCCTTAAGACAATTTTTTTTTGGCTGCCCTTGAATTAGGGAATATTTCCAGCTTCCAAGCACAGCCCTTCATTTCAATACATTTTAGCTATTCATCTTGCAACAGAGGAACCATACAAAACTACAGATGCCATAAACAAGCAAAGGAGAGAATGCAGAGTCACTTTACAAATCTAATCACCACAGGATCATTTATCTTGCTGAATAATATAGCTCCTTAAACATGTTTAACAAGTGTATACATTTCATATGCACATATTTGCCAACACCATAAAAAGCAAGCACATAGAAATGTGAGTATATATATGAATGAAATACAACAGTAAGAATTTGGACTTAATAGCATTCACTAAAAACATAACAAAAGTTCATACATATTTTGCCTCAAATCCATTAAAACAATTATTTTTTCTATGCCATAATTTGCTAAGTACTATAGTTAGTCACTATGCAGGGTTCCCATCATTTTACCTGAGGATGCAAAGAAGGGAAACCCTAACTAAAAAGTATATTAGCTTGTTCTTCCATTAGCTTTTTCTCCTCCCATCTAAACAGGGTGACCATCCATCCTGTTTTTACCAAGATAGTCCCGTATTTAAGGGCTATTCCTGGTGTCCCAACTTTTTTTAAAAAAATAGACACATTGTCCCATATTTCCCCTGCAGCATCGGGAATGAGGAGCCACCAGCACTCAGGGCTTCAGCCACTAAAGGCCAAAGCGCCAGGAGCTCCTCCCCGCGCACCGTGGGGCTGCAGCCCCAAATGCTGACAGCTCCCCTTGCCCCTCCTCTGCAGGGCTAGAGCCCTGAGTGCCACCCTTCTTTCCCCATTGCAGGGCTGAAGCCCCAAGTGCCAGCAGCTCCCTTTGCATGGTGTCCCGTATTTGGCATGGGGAAACAGTCACACTAAATCTAAAAGCGCTCAACAGATACTGATAAATCCTGACAACACACCACTGTACTATCTCCATTTTACAGATGGGAAAACTGAGGAATATGGCAGCTACATTTACTTGTCCAAGGTCTCACAGTAAAACAATGGCAGAGGAAATCAATTTCATCAGCATGTTTGCAAAAACAAACAACAACTGAAATGGGGTTAACCAGAATAAATTAAGATAAAGGGAGTAATCAATTGTTTTGATTATTATAACAACATTGGACTATTTGAAGAGAGATGGGCCATACAGTCAAACTACTTAATTTTCATAAATTGTTAGTTTGTATATCAATAATGCTGCTGGAACACAGGTCTCCCTATTCCTAATTCCACAGTTACCACTAAAAACCGTCGCACTTAACCTTTTAATTCTAAAATACCAAATAATTTATCTTTATGATTTTAAATTCCTTCAATATCTACAATACAGCAGTTATAGTAAACTGGATTATTGGAGTCTATTCTTAAAATTCTTTTGGTTATGGGGATTGAACAGTGTCATTAACAGGTATATATTCAGAAGAAGTTCTTTGAATATTCAGGATGTGGAATTTACAGGAGTTATAATCCTCTAGGTAACCAGAAAACACAAAAGTGTATTCTTAAAACTACGTTAGATATGAAATCTCAATTGTTAAAGTTCTTTTTACATTTAAAAAATGTTATTTAAAATCTTTAGAGTTACATTTTTAAACAAAGGAGACAAATCCATATGCGAAACATGCTTGCATACATGTCTAAATTCTGACTACACATGCAAACGGAAGTACAAATATTAAAGAATATGAAACTTTGTGCTCAATATACTTAATGTCTACGATGGTGGCCACACAATTCAATTTGTAGTAAGTGCTGAACAGCCAATCAAAAAATATATTATTTGAGGCACTCAAAAGCACTTTATTTGGTAAAACAAAACAGACATTTAAATTTAAAAGCAAAAAAAATTACAAATGGCTTCAATACATATGCCAGATATCTAAAAAATAAAAGTCAAAAGAAACCACTTCAAATTCCTGGGTATTAGTATAACCACTAATTCCTGGGTATTAATATAACTTGGAAATGCCAAATGAACCATCATCTCAGACATTGTTACAACTACAGCCGGATTATCTGGTTATATTGCCTCTCTCCTCAAACCCTATACTACCAGCACTCCAAGCTATCTTTGAGACACCACCGGTTTCCTGAGGAAACTACATAACATCAGTAATCTTACTGAACACACCATCCTGGCCACCCAGGAAGCAGAATCTCTTGACACCAACATTCCACATGAAGATGGATTACTGGCCATCAGGATCACTCTCTCTGGTTACAGAGTTCTGTGACTTGGTCTTCAACCACAACTATTTCCAATTTGGGGACAATTTATATCTTCCATTCAGTGGCATAGCTATGGGCATCCGCATAGCCCCACAATACGTCAACATATTTATGGCTGACCACAAACAACATTTCCTCAGCTCTCGCCCCCTATCCTGGAAAATGATTCCTCACTCTCATAGGCTTTGGGAGGCATGCCAATCCTCGCCTACAGATAACCCCCTAACCTGAAACAAATTCTTTCCAGCAACCACGCAGCACACCTCCACCATACTCACCGAGGAATTTACCCCTGCAATAAATTCCGATGCCAACTCTGTCCACGCATCTATACAAGAGACATCATCACAGGACCTAACTACATAAGCCACAACATGAAAGGCTCATGTAACTGCTCATTCACCAAACATATTGTGTTGAATTTATAAGGTTTATCTTTATCAAGAACATTTACTTGACAAGTCAAAAGTACCGTTTACTGTGTATACAAAAACTGCTTTATGCCCTAACATACTAAATATTCTTGAATACACAGGAGGACCCAGTGGATATAGTATTCTTAGATTTCCAGGAAGCCTTTGACATAGTCCCACACCAAAACTCATAAGTAAATAAGTTGTCATGGGATAATAGGGAAGGTCCTTTCATGGATTGATAACTGGTTAAAAGGCAAGAAACAAAGGGTAGGAATAAATGATAAGTTTTCAGAACGGAGAGAAGTAACTAGTGGTATCCCCCGCCCCCCAGGGTCTGTCCTAGCACCAATCCTATTCTTTTTATTTATGAACTATTAGAAGAAAGGGGTAAGTAGTGAGGTGTCAAAATTTGCATATAATACCAAATTGCTCAAGATAGTTAAGACCAAAGCAGACTGCAAAGAGCTTCAAAAAGATCTCACCAAATTAAGTGATGGGCAACAAAATGGTAAATGAAATGTAATGTTGATAAAAGTGAAGTAATGAACATTAGAAAAAATAATCCAAACTCTACATACAATATAATGGGGACTAATTTAGCTACAACTACTCAAGAGAGAGATCTTGGAATCACTGCGGACAATTGACTCAGTGTGCAGTAGCAGTCAAAAAAGCAACCAATGTTAGGAATCATTTAAAAAGAGATTGAGAATAAGACAGAGAATATCTTAAGAACATAAGAATGGCCATACTTGGTCAGACCAACTGTCCATCTAGACCAGTATCATGTCTGCCAACAGTGGCCAATACCAGCTGCACCAGAGGGAGGAAACACAACAGATAATCCTCATGTGATCCCTCTCCTGTCACAGATATCCAGATGGAGGCTAGGGACACCATTCCTGCCAATCCTGGCTAATAGCCATTGATGGACCTAACCTCCATGAATCAATCTAGCTCTTTTTTGAACCCTGTTAAGTCCTAACCTTTTCCACATCCTCTGGCAAGGAATTCCACAGATTGATTATGCGCTGAATGAAGAAAAACTTCCTTCTGTTTTTTTTAACTGCCTATTAATTTCATTTGGAGATCCCTAGTTCTTATATTGTGGGAATATGTAAATAACTTTTCCTTCACTTTTTCCACACCAGTCATGATTTTATAGACCTCTATCCTATCCCACCTTAGTCACCTCTTTTCTAAGCTGAAAAGTCCAAGTCCTTTCAATCTTTCTTCATATGGGACCTGTTCCAAACCCCCAATTATTTTTTGTTGCCCTTCTATGAATCTTTTCCAATGCTAATATATCTTTTTTCAGATGAGCCGACCACATCTGTACACAGTATTCAAGATGTGGGCGTATCATGGTTTTATATAGAGGCAATAATATGTCCAGGACCTCTATAATAGCGTTTTCTGAAATGCTTCCAGTTCCACGCACAGGGCCAGGTTGGCATACAGAGCTTCAGAGTCTCAAGGCATGGAGGAGACGATGATGTAGAGAGAAGGGGATTAGATTTTTTAGGAACTGGGGAAACTTTTGGGATAGAGGAAGCCTATACAGGAAGGATAGACTCCACCTAAACCAAAATGGAACCAGACTGCTGGCACTTAGTTTAAAAACTGCAATACAACCTTTTTAATGTTAAGGGCTGGGGGAACGCCGACGGCTGTGGAGGAGCACTTGGATACAACAGAAACATCTCTTAGTGGAGGGTCCATTAATAGAAATTCTGTGTGATCTCCTCAGGAGGAGAGGATGGAAGTATGGGTCAGATCAGATGAGACACAATCAAATGAAAAAGAGTCTAACATCAGGAAATGGCAGACAGATAAACAGTGACAAATTTTTAAAGTGCTTATACACAAATGCTAGCAGTCTAAATAATAAAATGGGTGAACTAGAGAGCCTCGTTTTAAGGAGGATATTGATATAATAGGCATCATGGAAACTTGGTGGAATGAGGACAATCAATGGGGACAGTCATACCAAAGTACAAAATATACAACTGGAAGGACAAAACAGGTCACGCTGGTGGGGGAGTGGCACTATACATGAAAGAACATGTTGAATCAAATGAACTAAAAATCTTATATGAGCCAAAATGTTCCATATAATCTCTATGGATAGTAATTCTACACTCCAATAAGAAGAATATAGCAGCAGGGATATAGAATCGACCACCTGATCAGGACAGTGATAGTGACTATGAAATGCTAAGGGAGACTAGAGAGGCTATCAAAATAAAAAACTCAATAATAAGGGGGGATTTCAACTATCCCAGTATTGATTGGATTCGCGTCACCTCAGGACAAGATGCAGTAATAAAATGTCTTGATACCTTAAAAATGACTGCTTCTTGGAGCAACTGGTTCTGGAACCCACAAGGGGAGAAGCTATTCTTCATTTAGTCCTAAGTGGAGCACAGGATCTGGTCCAAGAGGTAAATATAACTGTACCACTTGGAAACAGTGAACATAATGTAAAAAAAATTAACATCCCTGTGGTGGGAAAAGTACCTCAGCAGCCCAACACTGTGGCATTTAATTTCAAAATGGGAAACTACACAAAAATGAGGAAGTTAGTTAAACAGAAATTAAAAGGTACTGTGACAAAAGTAAAATCTCTACGAGATGCATGGAAACTTTTCAAAGATACCATAATAGAGGCCTGACTTAAATGTACACCCCAAATTAAAAAAAACACAGTAAGAGAACCAAAGTACCACCACTAGGCTTAACCCTCAGGTAAAAGAAGCAGTGACAGATAAAAAGACATCTTTTGAAAAGCAGAAGTCAAATCCTAGTGAGGAAAATAGAGAGGAGCATAAACTTTGTATAAAAATATAGTAAGAAAAGCCAAAAAGAAGTTCGAAGAACAGCTAACCAAAAAGTCAAAAAGTAATAGTAAAATGTTTTTTAAGTTTATCAGAAGCAGGAAGCCGCATAAACAACCAGTTGGATGGTCGAGATACTAAAGATCCCTCAAAGATGATAAAGTCATTGCAGAGAAGCTACACGAATTCCTAGCTTCAGCCTTCACTGCTGAGGATATTGAGGGGATTCCCAAACCTAGCTATTATTTTTAGGTGACAAATCTGAGGAATTGTCCTTGATTGAGATGTCATTAGAGGAGGTTTTGGAACAAATTGATAAACTTAACAGTAAGAAGTCACTGGGACCAAATGGCATTCATCCAAAAGTTCTCAAAGAACTCAAATGTGAAACTGCGGAACTATTAACTATGGTTTGTAACCCACCCTTTAAAATCAGCTTCTGTACCTAATGACTGGAAGATAGCTAACATGACACCAATATTTAAAAAAGATTCTTGAGGTGATCCTGGCAATTACAGACCAGTAAGTCTAACGTCAGTACCTTGCAAATTAGTTGAAACTATAAGCAAAGAATAAAATTGTCAGGGACGCAGATGAACATAATTTGTTGGGGGAAAATCAATATGGTTTCTATAAAGGGAAATCATGCCTTACTAATCTACTAGAGTTCTTTGAGAGGGTCAACAAACTTGTGGACAACTCAATTAAAAAAGCCACAAGAACATGAAGCAATTTATTCCTCAAATTTTAAATATAAAAATTATACTAAAAGGGCTCCAAAATACTAAGTCCTATTACTTGTGGCTTCCATACCACATTCATGTTTCCTCTTAGCAATTTCCAAAACACAGTAAATAGAAGGTTATATTTGGAATTCAACTAAAACATAAAGATACATCATCAACATTCATGCAATTTTTGTTGTATACTACTAATTTCAGTGTAATTCAACATAAGACCATGCAATGATACACTAAAATCTTATTTCATACTTGCTGTCACAAACAGCAAGTACACAAAACAACAAAACAGCTTTTTTTTTAAAAAAAATACACCAAAATAATAGAACAATATATAATATAATGCAAACCTGAGTAATTCCAACTCTAACATCTCTGCTGACAGAACTGATTCCTTTCAGCATATCACCACTGGCTCGAAGAAATCCAGCACTCCCACGAAGAAATCCTGTTCCTAGTAATTGCAGGGCTTCTTCGAGACAAATTATGCGAAGATTTTGCCGGGAGGATGCTAAACATAAAATGTATTTTAAAAAACAAAACACCACACATGTCTGTAAAGGGAAGTTTCAAAATCTTTGCATGAAAATTTCATCATAAAACCAGAATCAAAGCTCTGAGAATTCAGACCCCTTTGATCAGAGCCGGCCCAAGCTACGGGTGTTCGGGCTACCACCCGGGGCATCCCAGTGTAGGGGGCGCTGCCTGGGGCTGCCGGACCAGGCATGGGCAGGGCCGCGCATGCACCGGGTGCCCAGGGATGCCACACGCCCAGAGGGGGGCCGCACCGCGCTCCCGGTGCCCGGGGTGCACGAATGGCTCGGGCCGCCCCTGCCTTTGATTAATATCATCTAGAAATACATGGAAATACTGCCATCCTAAATTCAGAACTCCTTCAAGATAAACATTTTGCTGTTCAATTTTCCTGAAAATACCACAGTAGGAACCACTTGTTCCTAGATAGCAATCAAATCAAGATGTTAACATTTTTGCACAACAGGGTCTTAAAGCCACAAAAGTGACCTTACCTTAAATGTGTCCCTAGATCACTACTGATATTGGGAATTATTAAATAGCTTCATATTTTTGGTCTGATTTTATTAAATCAGCACTTTGGACTGTGCTGCAAGTCAACAACATTTCTTACCAGTATAAGAGAGGAAAGCACACCAGCTAAGGGAGACCACATAACCTGCCCACGTAACTCTGCCTCACTCCCAGCCAGGAACCCCCATACTCTTCCCCTCTCTTCCAATCCCCACGTTACCTTGGGGAGCGGGGAAGAGGACCAAAGGCAGCATGGCACTGGGTGGAGCTGCTGGCAGTTCTGTGCCTTTTCCTGCTGCCGCTCCCACCAGGAAAGGAGCAGAACTCCCAGTCCCTGCCCCTCCACGGTGCTGCTGCACCTATGTACACGGAAAGGGAGAGGGGAGACTGTCAATTCTGCTCCTTTCCCCACTTGGAGGGGCAGTGAGGAAAGAAGTAGGTTGCCAGCAGCTCCTCTGGCTGCTGTAGCACTCGCAGTCCTGCCCCCAGCTCCCCAGGTGCCAGCCATGAACAGAGATGCGACAACTAAGTAGATTGGTTGGCGAGGAGCAGCAATGAGTCCTTCCAGTAGGCCATACTAGCCAAAAATAACTTGCTTGTGTGGCCTACCAGACCATACTGGCCTACTGGCACCACTGACTTTGGGGGAACCCTTGCCTGCACAACTTAGCTAGGTGGTTCAATGCTGTAAGAGCTGTCATCTAACATTCCCCCTACAACTTTCCTTCCCTTTGAAGAATTCTCATGTTCATTCAAAAAAAAAAAAAAATAATGCTAGAAGTGAAACAGCAGGCTCTCAGAGAAGACAGACGAGCTGTAGGATTTAATTTCATAAAAAAACAGATGCCATGGCCAAGAGCACAACAAATCATTCTCTCTCTCTAGTGTACTTGACAAGACACTTGATGCCCTAAATATTCTTAAGAAAATATTGACTGAAAAATGAAAACAGCGGTAGAGAAAGCAACACGTGGCTAACTTTGACATTTCTGACGAAGATCTACCTATCTTTCTCAGGCACCCTTCACTAAAGTACTAAGATCAGGTAGTTATGACCACACTGTTCATAAAGAATAAATAAGAAAACAAGGCAAATGTACTCAGTCTGCGGATAATGTGTATTATAAGAGAAAAATTTAGAAGACTTTTTTTTAAATTGGAAAAAAATCACAGTTTTCTTTAACCCCGTTGTTCTTTTTACAAGATACTTAACAGTAAATAAACCAGTAAATAACCTTAATTTAGAAGGGAGAATGGGTGCACAAAAACACATTCAATTCCAAAATACTGAAAGCATCTAAACCAGTCTTGATCAAAATTAGATTCTTTCATTTCTTCCCTAATTACACTTCTTTCCTAACTTATGACAATGAAGGCCTCTTCTGAAATCAAAAGTGTAGGTCAAAGATTCACACATTCTGATCTTGATCCGGTTATAAAGGTTGAACCTCTCTTGTCCAGCACCCTCGGAACCTGAGGGGTCCCGAACCACAGAGTTTGCTGGACGAGAGGAGGTCAGGGTCTGTTCCCAGCTAGGGATGCACTCCATGCTGCCTGCCCCGCAGCATCCAGTCCTGGCTAGGACTGCATCCCCCACCACGCCAGTCCTGGACAGGGACAGCCCCACTGCTTCCAGCCCCAAATAGGGCTGCACCCACCACACCAGCTCCGACGGTGGCTGTTTCTCCCACTGTGCTAGTCTCAGGTGGGGCTGCACTCCCAATCTCACCAGCCCTGGCTGGAGCTGTGCCCCAGGACACTGGCCCCACTGCCTCCAGCCCTGGCTGGGGCTGTGCTCCAGGCCGCTGGCCCTGCTGTCTCCCGCCATGGCTGGGGCTGTGCTCCTTGCTGTCAGCCCTGACCAGGGCTTGCTCCCCACTGCGCCAGTCCCACTGGGGCTGCGCTCCCTACCACCAGCACAGTCAGGACTACAGGATTACAGAATTCTGCAGTTTGGAATCTGGATTAAAAGCACTGATGCTGCCTCTTAAGTGAGCTAATCCAACAGTAAGCTTGTACCATACTCAGTTGTAAAAGATGTATATTCTAAAAAAGATGTTTCCATTTATATCATCTCTGTTTAAAATTCAAGGAACATTTTTTGTTTTAGGAGAACTTTAATTCAAGTATTGTTACATATAATTTAATGTGTTGGCCAACAACAAAAATCATAATGACTCGTAGCTTACACACTATAGAAATTTGACTCAATAAGAGTACTCCTCAGCTGCATTGCTATATCTGACTGGAGAACTAACAAGTTTGGAGGACATTCACTCTGAGATGATGCACCAATATCCATGGGGTTATATAACCAGGCATCCCCACAATTCCTTGGGTTTTGTATCCTTACCAAGCCACACTACACATTTTCATGTAGCTGAGAATTCCTTCACCCTCTGGAACAAAAAAAACCATGGAGCTAAACTGTATTTCCAAGTAAATTTTCCCTGGATGTGTTTTTTTTAATGCAGAAGTAGATGATCTAACTAAAAAAAACAGGACTGCATCATAATAATGCTGTAAAAAGCAGCAAAGAAGAGTGGCATGAATTCTTTATCTAAGCAAAGTAATCTGGTGTTTGCATTTTGGTGTAATGATTATACATCATTTTAAAACTAATATAGGTTTGCTAAATTCTTACTGAAAAACAAAATATGTTTACCTGTTGACTGTTTATATGTCACAGCTTTAGCCAATACTGTGCCTAAAAGCTTTGAGACTGCTATCCGCACATCATAATTGGAACCATCAAATGCTTTAAAACACAAGGTTGCAACATTATCCATATCCGTGCTCCACATAAAAACTGCCTCTTTGTGAAGTTCAAGAAGACACTAGACAAATGGGGTGGAAGGAAAGAAAAATATATTCACTATAAATACTCAATAGTGTGTAAAGTCACTTATACCTTTGATACAAATTTTAGCTCGCAACATAATACATAGAAGGTAAGTGGGTCTAATAACAAATATGTACAGTCCTTGACATCCAAGGGAACTGAATCTACTTGCATTATCAACACAGACATTTTCCTAGCAATCTAAATTTACTCATTCTTCTGGAAGTAACTATTTGTGGAGAAATATGATAACATCTTATCAAATCATATTTGGAAGGAATAACATTACATGGCATAACTTCAGGTGCACAGAAAACAAAATTAGGTGCTAATATTGTTGGGAAAAACTCCAGAACTATTTTTTTCTGTTTGCTAGAAATACATTTTTCCAATTGAAGATTGTGCATTATGAGCAAATCTTAATTTTTTATTTCAACAAATGTATTTTACAAAAGTAACTACTTAAAACAGTGAGTTATTGGGCCACTTTACCTTAGCAGCTGCACAGCGAACTGCCATAGAGCGATCTGTTAAGCATGATCGAGCAGCTTTGTAAATATCTCTGTGACATGGTGTAGCAGCAGGTCCTAATCCAGTCAGTATATTTTGCAAACTAAGCATGATCTCATAACGACCTTGAGACTGATAAAACACAAAGAAACTGTAAATATTATTTTACAACATTAAACAACCTTAAAAATGAAAATGCAGATTATTTGAACGTATTTGCAATATATTGGCACTTTTATTCTTAGAGATTAATTCATGGTAAAGTGAATTAAAGCAGGTAATTTGTTCTACATCTTTATAACTAAAAGGAAAGAACTATTCTTTTAAGTTCTACTGGAAAGGATTAAGATACACTTTTTATTCCAATGCTCACTTCACAAACTTATTGTGTAGGGGCTCGTCTACACTGGCCCCTTTTCCGGAAGGGGCATGTTAATTTCAACTATCGTAGTAGGGAAATCCGCGGGGGATTTAAATATCCCCGTGGCATTTAAATAAAAATGTCCGCCGCTTTTTTCCGGCTTTTAGAAAAGCCGGAAAAAAGCGTCTACATTGGCCCCGATCCTCCGGAAAAAGCGCCCTTTTCCGGAGGCTCTTATTCCTACTTTGAAGTAGGAATAAGATCCTCCGGAAAAGGGCGCTTTTTCCGGAGGATCGGGGCCAGTGTAGACGCTCTTTTCCGGCTTTTCTAAAAGCCGGAAAAAAGCGGTGGACATTTTTATTTAAATGCCGCGGTGGATATTTAAATCCCCCGCGGATTTCCCTATTACGATCTCTGAAATTAACATGCCCCTTCCGGAAAAGGGGCCAATGTAGACGTAGCCCACGTGTTTTATGAATGATACAAAACTGTATTTTCCCAAGACAACACGTAAGTAATTGTGATTCATCATTCTCAATTGATATCATTATGAACAAATTCTCTAGCAATTCTTTTGGATTTCAGATAGTGCTTTTATATGGCATTCTGAATTCCAGGAACTTTGTGATTTATTGACAACATTCACCTTGTCCCATTCATCATTCTTCAAGTCAACTCAGCCTATTAAATTTTACCTGCAAATATCTTTTAAACTTGTGGTTCCTTACCTCTGCATTCTTCATTGCTTTAAGCACATTCCCCACAGTATCAGTAAAGCTGTTTCCCAAGATTCTCCCCAGTTTTTTGTACAAATAGCCCAAGCATACCACTGCAGCACTAAAACAAAGCAGATCCAAACTTGTGAAGATGAATGCAACAGAGAGAGATTAAAGAACTGAAGAAACAATGGACCTACTTAAACATTTTTACACTTAATTTAAAAAACATTGAACACAAATATCTACTGGGTGTTACAACTTCCTAGAAATGTCTTGTACACAAATGGATTACATCAGGAAAAAGGGTCTTTGAAAGTACGTTATGCACTTGCACCAAAGATAGTATATATTCTAGTTCACTTGAACCTCTTTAATCTGAGAAATGGGGTGTGCTGGATTAAAGAATTTGCCAGACCAGGGAGGGCACTGAGGTGTGTGCTGAATGGGGATCGGAATGGGGCACTTACCTGGCACCCCACTCCCCCTTACATGGCTTCACATTCCCCACTACTGCCAGGCACCACTCCGCCTCCCCCCAGTCATTAGGAGAATGAGTGGTGGAGAAAAGCCTCAGGGGAAGCACACTGCTGCACTACCATTCCCCCAGCTGGGGTAAGGAAGAGTGGCAGCGTGCAAAGCCACTCCCTCCTTCACCTGTCAGAGTCCGTACTACAGGTATTCCCACATTAGGGACATCTGGAGTACAGAGGTTCATGTGTGCTTTGAATTCTGGTAATTTAACTGTACCAGATGAAAGAACAGAAAGAAGCAAATGAAAATGTGAATACAACTTCCCCTCCCCAAAAAAGCCCCACAGGCTCCAAAATTAAGATTATTCCATGGTGAAATAAGTAATAATCGGATTTAGAATACTGTATGCTTTCAAGTTCTCTGGTTAGCAAAAGCAAAAATTGTTAAGCACTGAATATTAGAATTAAACAAAACAGTATTAAAATTTTCTTTATAATCATTTCTTGATGAAAACTTTTTGGGGGCATTTGACTGATTTCTGATTGGTCACAGTTCCACAGGTTGACTGTGCCCTGCATGAAGAAAAACATCCTTTTGTTTGTTTTAAACCTGCTACCTATTAATTTAATTGGTGACCTCCTAGTTCAGATGCACTGGGAACCTTGCTGGGAGCACATGCGCCTCCCCTACAACGCACCCCTCCTAGCACCTTTCATGTGCCTGCTTCACCTGCCTGCCTGTTGCTCATGGCATACAGGGCTGCCAGCACCATCTTGAGCAGGAGCCTCAGGAACTGGCAGGAACCCAGCTGGGAAAGCGAACTGTGTGCCTTCACCTGCAGGAGAGTGTCCCTGTCAGATCTTACTGGAGAGGTGCAATGGGGTGCATGGCCTTATTTTCACCTCTGATTACAGATTATATGAATAGGCCTCTTGGAATGAAAATTTTCGAATACTATGTTTGCTGCTAATTCACCGCCATTAACAGAATTTTTCAATGGCATACAGAATTCATAAAAATTCTAGCTTCTTCTGTGCAACAATTCACAAGAACCATGAGCACAGAATATATGATACTCCTTTGTCTGCCTCCAGGGTAGGGCTACTTCCCTTTCTCTAATTACAGGCATTTCTTTCTGTGTCTGATAGTGTCAAAGTTTACATGAAAAATTTCCACAATAAAACAGCCATGAGAAGTTAATACTCTCTGGATGTAAGACTGAGAGCAATAATAAAAAGCTATAACCTTCCAAATACAGGCAGTCCCCGTGTTACGTACAAGATAGGAACTGTAGGTTTGTTCTTAAGTTGAATCTGTATGTAAGTCGGAACTGGCATCCAGATTCAGCCGCTGCTGAAATTGACCAGCGGCTGACTACAGGAAGCCCGAGGCAGAGTTGCTCTGCCCCAGGCTTCCTGGAATCAGCCGCTGATCAGTTTCAACAGGCTGAATCTGGACGCCAGTTCTTACATACAGATTCAACTTAAGAGCCCCAGGCGTCCCCAAGTCAGCTGCTGCTGAACTGATCAGCGGCTGATTCCAGGAAGCCCGGGGCAGAGCAACTCCGCCTCGGGCTTCCTGTAGTCAGCGCTGGTCAGTTTCAGCAGCGGCTGACTTGGGGATGCCTGGGGCAGAGCAGCTTGGGTGCTGCTGGGTTGCTCCAGTAGCGCCGCTTCTCGGCGCTACTGGAGCAACCCAGCAGCACCCAAGCTGCTCTGCCCCAGGCGTCCTGATTCAGCCGCTGCTGAAACTGACCAGCAGTGGCTGAATCAGGATCCCTGGGGCAGAACAGCTGGGGTGCTGCCGGGTTGGTCCAGTAGCGCCCAGAGCGGCGCTACGGGACCAACCGGCAGCGCCCCAGCTGCTGTACCACAGGCGTCCGGAGCAAAGCCGCAGAGCACGGGGGCAGTGGGACAGCCCAGACGCGCCACGGCTGTCCTGCTGCCCGCGTGCTCCGCAGCTTTGCTCCCCGTCTCCCTGGTCTGCTGGAGACCAGCAGACCAGGGAGACGGGGAGCAAAGCCTCTGAGGACGCCAGCAGCGGGACAGCCGTGGCGCGTCTGGGCTGTCCGCTGCCCGCGTGCTCCCCGGCTTTGCTCCCCGTCTCCCTGGTCTGCTGGTCTCCAGCAGACCAGGGAGACGGGCAGCAAACCCCGTTCGTAACTGCGGATCCGACTCAAGTCGGATCCGCGTAAGTCGGGGACTGCCTGTAAACCTGTAAGTTTACAGTATATAATCTACAGTATTTAGAATTCTTAATGACTATTTTCTTCTCATTCTGCACTATTTTTATCCCCTTAATGTAACCTTCCTTCCATTTTAGTATGTTGTAAGATTTTCCTCCCAATACTTGGAGATGTCTTCTAAAAAGCTGTGTATGATACATTTAAAGTTGTACTGAAATTTTAGATGCAAGCCAACAGCACTAAAAGCATCAATGACAAATAACTGAGTAGCACAACACTGCCAATTGTTCATTTTTATATAACTGTTTTTTTTAATTAAAAAAAACACCTGTAAGGGCTGTCTATGTAGGGATTTTTTTTTTTTAAATAAAGAGTTGTACTGTAAATCATAAATAAAGACAGGATTTTCAATGGACCCTACAAAATCTAGGCACCCAGCTCCCATGGAAATTCAAGGGATACTAGGCACCCAACTACCTTAGGCTCCTTTGAAAATGCTAGCCTAAAACTTAGTTACCTTGCAAATAAGTCAACTGTGTGTATTTAAACAAGATAATGAAATGTATTTTAAGAGGCCTATATTATTTTGTCTTAACTGAAACATCTACATAATGGGGCTCATAATGAATTACCATATTACCAACAACTGCTAATGGCAAGAGGAGATGATAACTGGAAATTATCATAACACCACTTGAATGTGACACAAGATACGGTCTCACTCAATGAATACCCCTGGACTATCCAAGGAAAGCCAGGGTCATGTGGAGCTTCTATGGAAAGGTGTTTCTAAGTGCAGAAGCTCAAAGGCCTGTCCTTGTTACATAGTTCAGCTCAGGAGTAGCCACAATACATGGCTTGCGTAGCTTAAATGTTCTACGCAGGACTATATCATATAACCAGACTGCACAACAGGTCATTAAGCAGCAGATTCTACAGTAATAGAGCATCCAGACAGCATTTGAATTGCATACCTTCAGTTAATTCAGATTAACTGTCCTGAGTGCTCCCCGCCAGACACGCCATATGGTGTTTTCTTTAAGGGTACATCAACACAGCAACAAGACACCTGCAGCTGGCACATGCCAGCTGGCTTGGGCTCGCAGAACTCGGGCTGCAGGACTGTTTCATTGCCGTGTAGATTTCCAGGCTCAGGCCAGAACCTAGGGTGTAATACACTGCAAAGGAGAAAGGGCCCAGAGCTCCAGCCCCAACCCAAGGCTGGAAGTCTACATAGCAATGAAACCGCCAGTCCGAGTCGGCTGACAGAGGCCAGCCACAGGTGTGTATCTATCTGCTCTGCAGACATACCCGAAGTGGCTACAGTTAACTTAGAACTTTTGTTCTTTGTTACTCATATTAATCTTGCGCTTTCTCCACTGAATTTTATCTTATCTATCATTAGGTCACCCAATTGCCAAGCATACCTCTGAAGTTCCTAAAAATGTTCTCTACATTTGCCTAACCTAAGTAACTTAAAAACATATTTATGAGAACAGCTACTTCTGAAAAAAAAGAAGAAAAAAAGATATTTTAAGTTGACTGCACTTTCATGGTCTATCTCTAAGGTGATACTGATCTAATACTGATCCACTATCTGTAAAAAGTACAGCTGATTTTTTTTATATTGAAAAATTGCAAAGATGGAAATCACGTTGAAATTACATATCAAAAGTTGCAAAATAACTACATCATTTATCATTCCATCCAAAGGCTTTTTTATGAAACATAAAAAATAAAACACTATTCTTCTGATGTGTAGGAGAGTAAATTGAAATTGCTTTTACAGTTCACATTATGTTTTATTTTTAATGCTCAGAAGACTGTGAAGGTTTACCAGATGTGATATAAAAAGACAAATATGCTCTATGTTTGGAGGTTTTTTTACTTACAGTTTTGTGGGAAGATAACTTGGTGAATCATCTTTGCTCCGAATGAGTTCATGGCATTTGTCAACTGTCTGGTAAACAGAAAAAGTGTCTCCGATACTATAAAGTACAGTTAAGTTCTTGGCTATGAGCTTTCTTGTAGGAGGGCCTGGTGAACTATTTAACAAAGATATTAATTGTTCAATCAGTTTCTTCTGTTTTTCCTTTACATCAGCCTGGAAATAAAAATGGCAACCAGTTAACCTTCAGTACGATTATCTTTAACTTATCCCCACAATCACTTACTTTCAGCTAGTTTGACATGCTTAATTTAAAAAGTCAATTTTTTACCCAGCTTTTCCACTGAATGGAAGAAAAGCTAAAATGTGAGAGAGCCAGTTGGATTCTTACATCTTCATTCTTCTCCCCTGAACACACTTCTGTCTAGTATTATTCAACAGCATCAGAGCAGCTGTATCCTTCTGATACAAAACTGTAATTTTGTCTTACTTGTTGTGTGCCATTCACCATCTTCTCTTAAAGATAATTCTTGAGAGAATACACCAACAGTGCACCTTTGTAGAAAAACAACTACTGAAAATGTACACTGGAGAAAGCATGAGCTGAGTAATTTTTAAACAACTTTAATTTTTAAACCATTTTTATATGTAAATGAACAATTTATCATATTTTCTGTATGCCTGTATCTCTGTGGTGTGGGGTTGTGTTTTTTTTAATCAAAACAACGTGAAAGATGCTGCTTTTCTATTTTAACTCCTGTATATGATAAAAAGAAAAAAAAAGGTTAAAAGTCTCTTCAGTGGCTAAACGGTAGAATAATTATTAGTGCTGCTACTGTTTAGGCAGTAGATCAGTGGTGGTAACCTTTGAGCTGGAGAACCACATCATAAATAAAAGGATCCAGAGTGTGATGAAAATTTGGTGAAGCAGTGTGATGTTGTGAACGTTAGCACATCATGGCATAATTATTTTGAGGCTCTCTGCATCTCCATCCAACATATTTCCTCTCTGGTTCCCTTTTATTTACCGAATTGTGCAAGAGTTGGTGAGGAATCCTCCCAACTCTGGCTGTTTGCCTAAGTGTTTGTTTTGTGTGTGTTTGTTGAGATGGGAATGTCCATCTGATGTATACTTAGTTTGTTCTGTCTGAGCTTAGGCTAATCACAAAGCTCTCTGATCAGAAACATAGGATATCTGAGAACCATGTGCAGGGTCCCAAATGTAGCCTAGGCTCAAAGCCAAGGGGTATATCACCGTTTACTAGTAAATATGAAACATTGTGAAATATTTTAAATCAGATTAAAAGAGCTGTTACTAAAAGAGAACATAAATTCTCAGCAATGTTTTGAAGTTTCGGAGTGCTTGGAATTTATTAAGAACATTATATAGAATATCTGAAATATTATTATTCAAGTATACCTTTAAAATTAACCCTAATTATAAAAGCACTTAGTAAAGGAATATGGAGAAAAACAGTTGTCTCTATGGAATAGTATCTCTTTTTGATTATATTACACTTACCTTGCTAGTCACCGGTAAAAGTTTCTCCAAAAATCTTAACCATTCAAAAATGAACTCTGCTTTCTGAAATTCACCAAGCTGATTATATGCCTCTTCATTAAGGAGTAAACTGTGAGCCAACTCCATTCCTTGAAATCTCTCTCCTCAAAAACACAGATTAAGACACCCAAGGCTGTAACTAATCAAGACTTTCCTTGCATGATTGTATCAGAAGACTGAAATCCTAAAAGAGAAATATAAATGTTATTAGGAATCATACCACATTTCTTACCATGTGAATATTAACACTAATTTTCAGGTATCCAATGCACATGGATAGACATATTAAATATTTATTTAAGTACACTTTAGGGATATAAGAGTGTAGCTGTTTAAATAGGTAACCAGTTTATCTGTTTCCCAAACAGTTACACAGGACTACTGGTCCGGCTCCCGGAGGCAGGAGCATGGGGGCAGCAGCCAGCTCCCTGGGAGCAGGGTGGCAGGCGGGAGCCCATACCCACAGTGAACCAATTTAAAAATCTGGCTTCCGGTATGCACTGCCTCCATGGCAGCCACTTGCCGCCCTGTGCTGCTACCTCTGTATCACAGGCAACAGCATGGGATGGCAGGTGTGAGCTAGTATGTGTGAGGAGCTGGCTTAAAAGCCTACTCCCAGCATGCACCAGCTTCTAGAAAACTATCTGCTGCTCCACACAGCTGCCTCTGATAGAGAGGCAGCCGTGTAGGGTGACAGGAAGCTGGCTGCTGCCCTGCATGTAACCACTGAAATTTTCGTAAGTTACACGATTAGCCAATTGCACACCTTTTAACAGCCTAGTGCACTAGATGATATTTATGCTCATGCAAAAGAAAAACTAACAGTACTGAGAGAACATGCTGATTAAAGCCAGAGACAGTACAGAATATGCAGTATAAGTTGCTTTACAAAGTAGTCAGTTCACGTGTGCTGGAATTTCAAGATAGCTACCTTGTTCAGCATCTATTGGCAAATTATAATCATTCATGCCCAATGGTGATTAATTTTTTTCATCTACAGTGAAGTTCACTATCAGGCACTAAAAATAATGTAAATAATTATTTAATACCTTCACTGGATATAAACCCCATTTCACATACACAAAGGGCAAGTGCACTGCTCTACTACATATATCTGTAATACACAGGGACTTGAATTTATTCTACAAAATGTCAGATAATTTTATTTTTCAACTTGTGAGATGATTTTTCTGTTAAAAAATCCTGTTAAATACCATGACAATTTATCTTACAAGTTAATTAATGAGAAATGAATTGAATACAAATTGTATCCAGATACATTATTGCAAAAATCATTCAAAAAACTAAAATTTGGGTCTAACACTGACCAAATAT